>NC_056735.1:655219286-655519286 GCF_019279795.1 Protopterus annectens
GATTGTTTTTCTATGTCTCTTTGCAAGTTTTCAACCCTGTCACTCACATTTATACTTCCATAGCACCACTCACATATTCCTCAAATCAATACCATCAATTCCTTCCAAAAGAAAAACAATCAATAGAATTACTCTCAATAGTAACACCCACTCTAGTTTACCACCCAAGACTCTCTCAAACTGTCTTAATCCTTGCCCCCCTATAATTATCAGATTACATCTCTACAACCAGCTCAGTACCCCTTAACATTTTCTAAGCTTAATATACAACACAGATAAAACCTAAGTTAAATAAGATGCCCCTAACTCAGATTATTTTACTATTCCTTCTCACTCTACTAACCTTCATCACCAATTATCAAATCCACCTCCTTCAAATACTTAGGACTTCAACCAGTCCTCACAAAGACTATCAACATCTACCCAGCCTGCCTTTCTCCATAACACCCTATATTTATAAACAAACCATATCTGATTTATTTATTTATAAATATCTCAAAACTAAGTATCCAAATTTATGATCAAATACCAAACCAAGACTAAAATATAACTGGTCACACTCTTCCCTCTGTAAAATCTCAATTCAAAAAATTAGCAGAGATATTCACCCCAACCCAGGTCCCACTGTTCATAAAACCATCACTTCCATCTCCAAAATAAACCAGTCACCTAATACATCTCAACAAAAGCAGAACCCAAACTCACCTTAATAAATATGAACCCAAAATCAACTTACTAAATATGAACCTAAGAAGTATGTGCAATAAAATCCATGACATATACGCCTACCTTTCCACATATACTCCTGATGCAGTCGTAGTTACTGAAACTTGGTTAAAAAATAAATAAGGGATAATGAAATCACCCCTAGTATACAATATACTCAGGCATGACAGACAAAACAAGTGTGCAGTTGGTGTAGCAATCATCTCTATAAATTCACTAATCATCACCTTACTTCCACAGGAAATACACATTTTACAATGCTAAATGTCTAACAACACTCCTAAAATCAACAATAGAAAAACTAACAGCAATTTATATACCACCACAGAATAACACTGATACTGCTGAAAGCATCCTGTATTGGAAGATCCCAGCAAATCAACCGTGAAACTATAATACTTGGAGACTTAAATATAGACCAGCAACTCATAAATTCCACTATCCCCAATGAATCCGTAAACTTGTACAACTTCAGACAATTAATAACCATACCTACTAGAGTCAATAAAACTTCATGTAGACATTCAAGATAAGACTTGATTCTTACAAACAAACCAGACAAACTGTCAAAACGTAGGCTGCCTCTCAGATAGCATACATGACCACAAATCAACATACACCATTAAAACTCACCATAACCTTAGAAAAAACATATTATCTATAATCAAATATAAAATACAACCAATTTCAGCAAAGATATTTTCAATGAAACACTAAAACAATATAACTGGAATGTACTTAGAACAATGCCACTAGATACTGCTGTAGAACACTTTAATAACATATTCTTAAAGACCCTAAATAATCTAGTACCAGTACATAATAAAAGAGTAAAGTCCAACTCCACATCATGGCTGACCAAAGAAACAAAAAAAATGATAAAAAGGGATAAAGCTTGAAATATTTGTATAAATATAGAGCTCAAAATGCCTTCCAGCAATTTATACATCTTAGAAACCTTGCAAAATGCTATACCAGCCTGCAAGTCAAAAAAAAAAAAAAACTTTCCACATCTCTGTGAAAAAAATCCTACATCATACCACTGTACAAAGGCACATCTACAGAGTTTAATAACTACAGACCAATAGAGATTCTCTCCACTCTCCAAAATATTAGAGAAATGCATCCATCTGCAGGTGATACCATACCCAACCTCATTTAACCTGCTCTCAGAAAAAAAACATGGCTTTAGGCCCCAGCACAGCACTACTACTGCACTGCTACATTTTCCCAATATAGTAAACCAACATAGAAATAGTGGTCTGCTTTCATCCACCATGTTATTAGACTTGTCAAAGGCATTTGATACTGTCTCACAGCAGCAACTGCTCATTTGACTCTCTTCAGTAGGACTTTCACAGTACTTGTGGTTTCTTAGTTGCCAACATGGAAGCAAACATGCTGTTAAATCTCAACAAACCTACCAATCCTTTCAACTAGTTACTACAGTTGTCCCTCAAGGCACTATCCTGGTTCCTCTGCTATTTAATATATTTATTAATGACCTCCACACCTCGAATCACCATGCTAGTTTGGTTCAGTATGTAGATGACTCAACATTAATATGTGTGACCTGAATAATAAATAAGCTCCAATACATTACCCAATAACTTTACTCCTTTGCAGAAACCTGGCTCAAAGAATCAAACCTCCTACTCAGCCCCTAGAAAACTAAATTAATGATTTTTACCTCAAAAGGTTGCCAAAATCAAAAGCAATCTTTTACCATAAAGTCAGCATATAATGCTGTCATTGAAACTGTATCTCATAGTGGGATTGGGCTACCTATTTACAGGAAGCACAGACACAATTATTGGATAGTTGCTTTTATCAAAAAATGTTTTTTTAAGATCCTACACTTAAATTTAAACATGATATAGATGCCTTTCTGGCATCTGCTTTGGATGTAGCTATTACACCCAAAGATATGTTTATCATCTTACAGTTTATGATCCCTCTCCGAAATATTTTATACGCTTCCTAAAATATATAAAATGTCTTTTTGTCCTTCAGGTAGACCTATAGTTTCTGGATATGGTTCTTTGGCTGAACCTTTGTCTTCTTTTGTGACACAATATTTAAACTATTATTATTGGGGGTTAGATCACAGATGCAAGATATCAATCTGTTTTTGAATATTTTGCAAGATGCACAGTTGGAAGAAGGTTGGTACATGTGTACCTTGATGTTAAGGCATTGTGCACTAATATCCCACAATGGACAGAAATTATGGCATTACAGTATTGGCTGGATGAGATACCCTTATATAGCCCTGGCTTTAATACTTTTCTGATATGTTTAACATAACATGTTTTGACTAAAAATGTGTGTTATTTTAATGGTCACTGTTTTTTACAGTTCAAAGGAATGGCAAAAGGAGCTTCTTTTGCTCCCATTTATGTGGATTTATTTGTGTTGTTTTGGAGAAACAACTCATTTATGATGCCAGTCATATTATTTACCTAGATGTAATGGATATATGGTATAGGTATTTGGATGACTGTTGGATGGTTTGGAAATCTGATGTGATTAATTTGCAAGAATTTGTCCAGTACCTTAATGATAATAAGTGGGGACTGCAATTTAGTGTGAATTATGCTCTTAACAACATATCCTTTTTAGATGTGATGGTTTCAAAACAATTGATGGAACTTTGCTTACTTCTGTATTTAGAAAGGAGTTCCATTATAATTCTCTTCTTGATGCTACTAGTTGTCATTCTCCATATATTATTAAGAATATTCAGAAGTCACAATTTTTGAGAGTAAAAAAAATTGTTCTTCTCTCAAGGAGTTAGACCAATAGGCAGATTTATTTCACTGATTTCACACCAGAGGTTATACGTTTTATCATGTACAAAAAAGCAAATAATGCTACCAAGTCTTTTAGTAGAGTCAAATTATTCAGATATGTTGAGAAAACAAAGAAAGATTCATCTTTGCATGTTGTTACACTTTTGGTGGCAAATCTCTGGCTTTTCAAAATTCAGTAATCAAGCATTAGGACATTCTTTTGTCAGAAAGTAAATTAGCAGATTTGATACCATCAAGATACAAGTTTGCATTTAGATGAGGTAAAATGATAGGAAATCAATTGAACCATTATACAAGGGCTATATTGTTTGATTTGAATGGACAACAAACTATGGATGGTATACAATTAAAGGGACATTTTCTATGTGGTCATTGCTCCTCCTGTAAGGTAGTTATGAAAACTAAACAGTTGTCTTCTGAAAATACTGCTCAAGTTTCTGATATTAGATGTTTTAATTATTGTGCCTCTCAACTGGTAATTTATCTAACTAGCTGTGGTTATTCTGCCTTTTATGTTGGCAAAACGTCCAGATAATTGTCATTGCCTTAGCTGGAATCTTCTAACAAGGTTACATTTTATGCACTGTAGGTTCTTTGCTTTGTGTTTATGCACTGATCACATTCACTAACTCAAAACACTGGATATTTCTGGTAAAACTCAGTAATGTGTTTTTGATTACACAGAGGTTCTTTCAGCCCTTCCAGTCAAAGCCAGATTTCACTTAATTTTGATGTTTTTCACCTATCTCTTTCTCTTTATCAGGACTGTATGTTTTTGACAGTGTGTCAGGCTGCTACTGCTCCAAACCATTTTACTAGAGGTATATTCAGACCACAAATAATCTAACAGTGCTTCCCCTCAATAATGTCCACAATGCCTTGAACTTAGGGAAGTCTTGGCCAGTTATGACATCATGTGTTAAATTAGATACCTAAGCTACAGAATGTAGTTCTGTACTCAACAGAATTTGAATTTCTACTCCTTCCTGTTTCAATGGACACATTTTATTTCCACTTTCTTCTTGTCATTTGTTTTTATGTCTACAGACATTTGGTTATTTAATACATGTGACCATGATCCCACAATCTTGTAGTCCTTTCAATTTCTTCCCAATTAACTGATGTTATACATTTGGCTAGCTTGGTAGTGGACAGACAAAACAATTTGATTCTATTCTTCTGATTACTTTATCACATTCCAATGGTACATTTTCATCAGCAGCATGTTGAGTAGAAATCCTATTTTTTAGGTACAGTATTCCTTTTACCAGATAAACAATATTTAGTAATGTGCTCCCTTTATTCCATTTAAAACATACTATTTCAGTTGCAGAAAGTTTGTGTATTCACAGATATCTGCACATTCTTAGATTGCTCAATTTAAAACAGTGATTCATTATCTAGTAGCATTTCAGTTAGTGCAACCAATGTATCAGTTCTAAAAAAAAAAAAACTAAAAGTACTCAGTCAGAGCATGAGAATGGTCAAAATGACACCACAATCACACAACCTGTATGGTAAGCGCTTTCGTTCATTTAAAAACATGAACTTCATCACACCAGGAGAAAAAGTAAAAACAGTTTAAAAGTTTTCATCGTGATCATATGCAAAAATCCACCAATCATGGCACATGAATAATGACATGACATCATTGAATAATTTAAATAAGTGCACACTTAAAGGTATAGGAACATAAAAAGACAAGAAATAATAATATGACTGGATGCTACAAGATATAATACTATATAATATTTTACACTTTTAAAAAACATTTTATGCTAATGTGTTCACTTAAGACTGGAAATTTATCAGCTTCTAAAATAATTTTCCATTGACTTTCATGACATTCAAGTAAACTCTCTCTCTCTCTCTCTCTCTATATATATATATATATATATATATATATATATATATAGGTCCCCTACACATGGGTGACATTTCACAATGTCGAAGACCATATGGCCGAGACCATATGATCGACATTTGAAATGCTGACCATGTGGAACCGGCATCTCCATACAGTGCAGAATGGAAAGATTTCCATTTCCGCACTGTAGTGCGATCTCGGAGTTGGTATATTTAAGTTACAGGGGTGTGGGGGGTGTACCCACAGGTGGGTGCAGGGAGCCCTAGAATTTAAAAAGTAGGTTTATGTTGTGTGTTTTATTTTTTATTACATGTTCAAAATTTCAGGAGTAGAACATATGGTCTTGGCCATATGGGTTACGGCTTTCTGAAATTTTGAACATGTATATTAGACCCATATGCATACATATATATATATATATATATATATATATATATATATATATATATATATATCTGCCATGGAGATTATCAAATAATTTATCCAAATGAAAAAAATTTATTTCTTAAAAGATATACAATTAATGTCATGCTTAGCCAAAGCATTTGTCATATCTTTATTCTTAATGGCTATAAGGTGTTCATATAATCTGTCAGTAAACCTTCTATTTGGTTTTCCTATGTAAAAAGCAGGACATGAATCACATTAAGTATAGTAAACCACGTCTTTAGTTTTACAGTTATATCTACTATTAGCTTCCAAAATTCTGCCTCAAGATTTCACAATAACTGTACTACTATTGGACATATATCTACAATACTTGCAAGATTGACAACTAAATGTAGCAAAAGGTCCACATTTGGAGTATCAACATTGTTGCTGGTCTGATTAAAGAAGGAAAATAAATTAATACATTTTTTAAAAGTAAAACTAGGTCTAATACCTATTGTGGTAACCAGCTCCTTATTAACCAAAATAATGGTCCAACGGCTATTAATAATATTTTTAATTTGTTCCATGTCTCTGCATATAGGTGATGCAAATGAGTTTTGAAAAACTGTAGAATTTATGTTTTTTTTTCTGAGATTGATAGTCATGCAGTAGAATAGGCAAAAACCTGCTCACGCATTTTTGATTGACTTCCTCAGCAATAACCTGTAATTTCATGCTAGAATATCCAAAATTCTCAAATAATTTTATTAAAATATTAACTTCATTCAAACAATTATAATATTATTATCATTGTCACTAATTAACTTACTGAGACATATTAACTGCCCTCTTATTATATTCCACTTTATGAAATTGGGGTGTATACTGGTATAGTGTAAATAGTTATTAACAAAAGTGGATTTATGAAATTACTGGCTATGGAAACACTGGTCAGCAGTATCTATAGTCAATAATAGATCCAAAAAGTTTACTGTGGCTCCATGTGCACTGATTGTATATTTCAAAAACTCAGTGCTATTATTTATATCTGTCAAAAATGACAAGAAATCTTCCCATTTTCCATTCCAAATAAAAATTAAACCATCAATATATTGTTTATAGAAGCGTACATAATGATAAAGTAGATGACTAATCAGAAGGTCATGCTCACACCAAGCCATTACTAAATTTGCAAAAATGGGCATCATTCCATCGCAACTCCTTTTAGTTATTGATAAGTGTTGTCTTGGAACATAAAAAAAATTATTAGTCAAAAGAAGATCTAATAATAAACAAATAATATTGATTTGACTATTCTGTAATGATATAAATTTACTGAGATATGAACAAGCAAATTCTATACCAGTTTCCCAAGGAATAACAGTATGCAGAGGCACTATATCTATTCTTACAAACATAGTTTCTGTACCTATGAACTTACATATAAAAACATCTAGGCAAATCCAAGAATCCTATAAGTAAAACATAGAGTTTTGCAATAATAGGATTTAGGATAGACTCTAGATATATAACCATGAATTCTGTCTTCCTATAATGAGCTGATACTATTGACCTAAAAGGTGTATTATCAGCATCCTTATCTGTTTTAGGAATACTAAATATGACTCCCAATCTTGGATAGTCATTTTACAGAAATTCATAAATATTATATTCAATGAAACCTTGTGTCATAAGATCAAGTAACAACTTATCAAGTATAACACATTGTACTGAAACATATTGTTTTGACACAAGTGTATAACAGTTGTTGTCAGACAGCATATCAAAAATATGATTATTATACTTGTCTGTATCCATTAATATTAGACCATTTCCTTTATCAGCTTGCATGATTCTTAATTGCCTATCATTACTAAGTTTATATAATGCTCTAAATTCTGCATTAGTCATATTATATATTTGTTAATAGTTTTATTATATAATACATGTTTAAAATGGTGTATACAAGTATCAGAAAAGGCACTTAAAGTATTGTGTAAAGCTGGGCTGCAAGTACTTTTTTATGTAAAACATGTGAATTCCCAAAGTTAAACTGATGGACATTATTGAAAATAAACTTCAGATTTAGCTTTCTTACAAATAGTTTAAAATCAGCTACTAGTTGAGTGAAATTGTCCCTTTTAACAGAAATGAAAGAATATCATCTTTCAAGAACTTTGCATTGATCTATGGAAATTTGCTTAGAACTAAGATTATAATTAGGGCAGCTTTGTTCTTACATCGTCCTTTTCCTCTGACATTTGACCTGCCTCTGTAGGTTGTGGCTGTATGATTGTTTAAGAGGCTTGAGTGTAGGTGAAAAGAATATTCTACAAATATGTTGGGGGGAAAATTTAAGTTGAAACTGTCAGCATTTTGCAATTATGTTGATAGTGGTGGAAATTCTTCATGATTATCAGAATGAGAGCCTCCAGGAACTTTAGACTCGTGAAACAATTCTTTTGAATTATTTGCATCCGGTCCACTGAAATGCTGACCACACGGTGACAATTATATTGTGGTATTGGGTATGCTGAATTCATGTTATAACTGTAAGCATCTTTCTTCTTTTTTTTCTGTTTTCGTGCTACTACAGTAGCAGCATGTCTGTTGACTCTAGCTGCAATGCCAAGATATAAAGCAGACTAGTGTTAAAAATGACTATTTTTAATATTGGCATCTAGTTCTAAACTGACTTTTGTAATCCCTCAATTTAATAGCATTATGATCAATAAGATGTCTCAGTAATAAATGCCCAGTGTCATTAAATAATTTAACTGAAGTCTGGTAAATACTGTTATTTTCTGAAATACCACTGGGACACTTAAAAATTCGCAAACCTTTAGGCACCTGTTGGATCTGTATGCAGTGTTCTAAATAATGAAGTTCTAAACTTTTTAGTTTGAATAACTTATTTTCTAGTTCATAAATTTGTGCCTTTCAAGAAGACTCAGTGGTATCATATCATTGCTATTTGCCGAAGATACTTGAGTTACTTGTGAAAAGTTAGAAAATGGGTTAACAGTACCTTTAATCCCATTTCCGATCACATTAAAATATATGGCATATGAAGGAGAACTGGCAGTCAGCATTTTGTCAGCTGAGTCAAAATAAGTGGAATTTTCAGAGCCTCTATCTATAAAAGTGCCTGGAATCAACCTGGGAAAATCTTACATCTTTGCTAACATGTCAGTAAGTGTTTGAACCATTAGCTCTGCAGGAACTGGATGTAAACTCAAATCCAAATTGGAATCACTAGTTGAAGGAAGGTGCAATGTGCTGGCTACAGAGACCATAATCAGCAGACTGAAATGCTGGAGAAACAACTAAAGAACCAAGAACAGCATTGTAAAGCACTAAAAAACAAACTAAAAGTGCTCAGTCAGACCACAAGAATGGTCAAAAGGACACCACGATCACATAAACTGTATGGTAAGTGCTTTCGTTCTTTAATAATATGAACTTAATTAAAGCAGGACAAAAAGTAAAAGAACAATTTAAAACTTTTCATCATGATCATATGTAAAAATCCACCAATCATGGCACATGAATAATTACATGACATCACTGAATAATTTGAATAAGTGCACACTTAAAGGTATACAAACATAAAAAGACAAGAAAAAATAATATGATTGGATACTATGAAATATAAAACTATGTAATATTTTACACTTTTAAAAAACATTTTATACTAATGTGTTCATTTAAGCCTGGAAATGTATCAGCTTCTAAAATAATTTGCCATCCAGTTTCTTTACATTCTAGTAAACTGTATAAGGCAGAGATAGTTCTAGTTCTTTAGAAAGCTGTTCTTGGTTCTTTAAGTTATCAGTACTCTTAGGGTAAGTGTAAAAAAATTATATAAATTAATTCAGAGTTCCCTTTTGAATTTATTAATTTATTTGAAATGCTTATCATTTTACTTTTAGTATTCACTTCTGGTTCTAACTCTAAGTTTATAATATGCTTTTAATCTGCTATTTATGATCTTACTGTTTTACTTGAACAAAATGTCCAGTTAGGACATTTCATTGCTTGTGTTTCAGAGGGCACACCAGGTCTAGCTAATTGATTTTTTCCCAGTTAGTGATAGTCCATATTGTCAGCATCTTCCTGGTGCATATATGCTTTGAGTGCTTCTTCTTTAAGTTATGAAGATGAGATATTTGCCTAGTCAGCTTGAGCCCCTTTCTTCAGTCTCAAGTGATTCACATATCACAGAATTTCAATACTATAATATGCTCATAATGCATGCTACCATCAAGTTCTTATCATAATGCATGGTGTATATGTAGTGCTTTTACAAGAAAAACAACTGATGTGTCACAATAAATATATAAGCAAGAACACAGCTTTGTACTGATGAATTTCTCATCAAATCCTGAGTTATTGAACATGTTAACAATGATAACTGTGTGATAGCTGAAGTATGATATTAAGGATGTTTTCCCTTTAGCCTCAAGGTTCATCAGTCCCAGAATTATTATATACAGACATGTGTGGGAGGACTGTATGGGACTTGCCCTCCTGTCTACAAGTATGCTTTTAACAGGTTTGTTTTGATGGGTCAGGATTACACTGTGTATCCATGGAAAGCCATGTATTCCTTAAAAAACAAATGGCTACTAAATGTGGAACAAAATGAGTCACTGTTTTCTTTTCATTTCTTTCATAGGATCATAGGAAATTACTAGGCTATTGACCCAGAGGTCATTTTAAGCCTAGCCATTCAACCCAATGTAATACTGTAGAGTTACTAGTCAATACCAAAAATTGCATTTAATGATAACTGTCCATGTCCAGGATGGTTGTGGGTGCTATCCCCGGTAAGAATTTACGATGCCCCATCCACTCATCCAGGATCCTCTTGAACAGTGTCATAGAGGTACTCTGTTTCACATGAATTGGTAGCCTGTTCCAAAAACGTGGCAATCACTGGGAGATAAATCTGCCCATCCAGCATGTCCTATTTATGTCTCAGGCCATATTTAAGTCCCTGAAATGTGTAGCCCTAGACCCATTTGATTTAAGGATATGCAGCAAGTTCATCAGGTTTGGGTCTTGGGTTACTCTGTAGGCCAGGCATAAGTCTCTCCTAAGAAGTCTATATAATACAAAGTATAGTGACAGGGACTTTACTCAGTCCATGTAAGGCACATCCTGTAGGTCATTGATCTTCGTTAAAAAACTCTGAGGTCTCTCTAACTGCTGTAGTTGCTTAGTACGGTATATACCAAATGAGGTGTTATACTCAATTATGGGCTGGATAACTTCCAAGTTTAGGGGCAGTTATAACTTCCTTTGATCTCGAGGTGATGCCTTTACTCACCAAGTGAGCTACGTGGAAAGCTTTCCTTACAATGGTAGACACATGGTGACCGAAGTTAAGGTTGCAGTCAACCTGTGATCCCAGGTCCCTTACCACTTCATGGGTACTTAGGGTATTGTTATTGATTTGATAGTGTGAAGGGACATTGTTTGTGTCAAAGGGAATGATGATGCATTTTTTTGCATTCAGTTTGAGACTGTGACTAACACACCAGTCGTTGGTCTGTGTGAGACCATTCTGGAGTATACTGACTTCATTTGGGATTCAATGATTGCAGCTAGTTTGCAGTTGTCTGCAAACTTGGTCAGCCACAACCATTTAGTTTTGACCTGAACTTCTGAGAAGTATAAACCAAACAGTAGGGGGCCCAGCACTGACCCCTGTGGCACCCTAGTAGTAATAGATCTGCTGGCTGATGTGGAGTCAACCACTTTGATAGTGTGTGTCCAGTTTGTGAGCCAGCTGGCAACCCATCTTACAAAGAAGGGGTTTATATTCAGCTTGCTAAGTTTATCAGTAATGCCTGAATGTGGGATTGTGTTGAAAGCCTTTGCCAAGTTGAGGTATGCTGTGTGCACAGACTTGTCCTCATCAACACTTTCAAAGAAATCTAGCAGATTTAACAGGCAGGATCTGAGCTTCACAATGTCAAATTGAGTAGGATCTAGCATTTGGAGATCACGTATGTCTTTATTTATGAGGTTCATAATGATACATTCCATGGCCATACAGATGAGGCTGGTCAGACTTATGGGTCTGTAATTCCCCAGGTCTGTTGCTAGGCCACCTTTGTAGAGGGGAATAACAGTTGCTGTTCTCCATTCTGCAGGAAAAAAGCATTGCGGTTAGGCTATGATTGAAAAGGATACTAAGTGATAATGCTAGTTCATGTTTTAGCCTGTTTAGAAGACAGCCTAAGATTTTATCTGGTCCTATAGAGGCTGTGTTCTTTGCCTTGGACAGGACTTTGAGGACCTGCTCTTCAGGTATATAAGGTGGGGGGAAGATTTGTGGGGGGGTTTGTTGTAAGTTAGGAGGGGATAAGGGAGTAAAATTTTCACCAAACCTATCTGCTAGTAGTTTTCCTATCTCTGTGGAGTCAGTGTGTGTGATACTGTTGGCCACCAGTTGTGCACATGCTTGGGTCCTACCCTTTAAGTTACATATGTAGCTGTAAAAGGCTTTATGGTAATCATTGGCAGTACTTGTTAGGTTTCTCTCAAAGGATCTCCTGGAGGATTTGACAAGTTGTCCTATTTGCCTGTTGAGGCTGAGGAGGGTGCTTTTCCATTGTTGGGTCTTTGTTTTCTTGGACAGCAACTTTTGGCATTTATTGTAGAGTTTGTTGATGCTGGAAGTCCACCATGGCAGCTTGATTTTACTTGGGGCTCTGGCTTTGATTCTATCTGATACAGCCAAGTTTGTACACTTACACGAGTGATTGTACAGGACTTTAATGTAAGTTTTGGCGTAATTACCACTTTCAGCTTGGGGTGGGGCTTGGAATGCATTTATATCTTCACTTAAGAGGGTATAGTTTGCCTTGGTGAAGTTTTTTTATCTGATTTCACCCTTTGTGACTTCTGGTGTTAGTGTCAGTTTGAAGGTGATGGATTTGTGGTCAGTTTTAACTAATGAGAGTCCAACAGTTGTAGCAGTGCACCTGTTTGATATATTGATGAGGACCAGATCTAGAATGTTTGTTCCTCTTGTCGGGGTATGGACAATTTGCACCAGGGCATTTGAATTCACAAAGTCAAGGAGCTTATGTGCTTCCTTTCTTTGTATCTGTCATAGGTTTGCCTGCATTGTATAGCAAAGCACAGAAAATTACACTGGGTCATTTAATCTGGACATAGAGATATTAATATATGCAGACATATATTACAAAATGTAAGAAGCCAAACTTAAGTATATGGCATGTCAAAAATGGAGATGATATTCACTTTTCATGTAATAAATAAAGGTAAAGGCTATGTCTCTATGTTTCAGGAACATCCAAAACAGAAAAGAATGTGAATGTGTTAGTGATATCATTTCAGAATATCTTAAAATTTTTAAACATTTAAATGTAGAGATACAGTATATTTTTTAAGAGAAGGTATAAACACTTCAATAAAATGTTTACTGTGTAATAAGTATTTAATGCAACTGGTTTTGAGGACTATAATTTATTCTATTCAATTACTTGTGGTTGGTTGGAGGATGGAAGGATGGTGACCCAAAAATACCATTTTTAAGGATTTTATCATAAAATAAAAAAAATCCATTCAGAAATGCAGTCTTTAATATTTTCTTTACAAAACAAGAGATGACAAAGGAGAAAAAAGTTATAAAAATTTAACAGTGAAACATTAGCCATGTATTAAACCCAGGCTGCAATTCATGAAAAGTTTATTTATAGCACAGCATAGCACAGGCTGTGGTACGTGAGTAAGGTATAATCAACCTAATTACACAAGGCTAGCTTCCAAGGCCACTGATAAATTGAACAGCTCCCTAATGGTTTGACTGGCCTGTCTACATGGAATAAGTAGTACATCTGTACTGGAGAAAATTCACACAAGCAGTGTATTCTCAAGTGCAATGTACAGTTGTGCTTGCATTTATGATCCCACCAGCATAATACAATTTAGTGCCCATTGTCTAGAGCTGCTACCCACACTATCCAAATTATACTACTAAATGTCATTGTTTAGAGCCTTCTATCTCTTTCTTTATAATATTTATGAGTTAAGGATGGTGTTGAGGGTCCTCTTCTCTCTCTTAATAATATACAAAATATTCATTGCATATGACCCTTCCCTCACAATAGTAATAGTATTGCACATTGTCCTGGGACTTCTCTTCATTTCTATAAAAATAATAATAATAATAATAATAATAATAATACAAGTTTCTATTTATGGCTTCACTGGCTAAATCAGGGAAATCTGACTCACTAAGCTTGTTCCACTCACCAGATCCAGTTCTGGACATTTTCATATTTACCTTGAGGTTGTGTGACCTTCAATTAAGTTATTTACAGATGGCACAGTGGTGCAGCGGTAGCATTGTCGCCTCACAGCAATAGGTTCTCCAGTTCAATTCTTAGTTGGGGTGCCTTCTGTGCAGAATCTGCATGTCCTCCCTGTGTTTTCTCTAGGTGCTCTGATTTCCTCCCAAGTTATAAAGACATGCATCTGGAGCATTTCTCCCCAGGCATCTGCTGAAAATTGGCTTTGTTCCAAGTCGGACTTCCCCGTTAAATAAATATTATATTAGTTAAAGAATTGTAGCGGGAAACCTCCTTGCATTGGAGGGCATGCGGGAACTTGCCAAATACATGACTGGGGTAATTGTTTCAATCCCATTTGACAAAATGAGTGCTATGAGCTGAGTTTTGCTGAGCTGAGGTGCACTGACATAAACATATTCCTAATAATGTACTGCTCCTTGACAAGGGACATTCCCCTCCCCTTTCCCTCTCCTTCCTATAAGGCTATCAGTACTCTGCTAGCATGGTCCAGTTTGCCACACTTGAACATGATGTTCCAGGCTGATTCACAGATATACTGTTTATATGGCTAGTCAACAAATGATATGCATTCTGCCATGTTTTCATGGTGCTGTATTCCTGATGTAACCTGGTACCATGCAAAGCATACAGGGATGCATACCTCCCAACTGTCCAGATTTTCACAAAATGTTCAGATTTTTGTCTCATATTTTTAGTCTGTTCCTCATAAAAGTTGTGGATTTCTGGCAAATCATTGGGAGAGCAGTCACTAAATACTGACATATGTTTGAGTTTCAGACTTCATATCCTTCAGAAAAATGCATACTAATATAAATGCTTATTCTAGCAATGTTGTAAGTTTATAGGAACAATAAATAAAATTTGTCCATAATTTTGGTCTTTTACCCCTATTATTTCCATCTTTGTCCAGATTTGTTGCTCCAAGAGGTATGCAGGAATGTCATGCATCATGAAGAAGGATGGTGAGGAACTGAAGAATCGTCCATAGATGTGGTGGTCCTGCCATTCCTCCATCAGTAATCATCAGCTTAGAAATGCAGTAAATATTTCATAGGAGGGAAGCCTTTGAGCTGCGGAGCTGTATGCCTAACTGGTTGGCATAATATTATGGCATTGAAGGAGCTATATGTCTACTGGCTGGCATCATATTACTCCATGCAGCCTGACCCAGTGTCATGTTGTGCCTTTCCCTCGTGAAATGGTGGTAGATGTAGAATAGTACAACAAAGGATCACTAGCATTCTGCTATACTGCACATGGTTGCATAGTGCAAATCAATATTAATCCTTTACTCCATCTAGAGCTAAGTCATACTATTGGTGGAGTAATACTTGTAAACTGCATTATCATAAACAGTATGACATCATTCCTTAGTAAGGGACTTATGACAATTGGTGCCATGAAAATCATTTTATGAATCATATTCCGTATAACCTCACAATATCTTCAGGCGAGAAATGGTATACCTATGTGACATTTGTCTAAAATGGACTAATGTATGTGTGTGTGTGTGTGTGTGTGTGTGTGTGTGTGTGTGTGTGTGTGTGTGTGTGTGTGTGTGCGTGTGTGTGTGTGTGTGCGTATCTGTGTTATATTTATTTTTTGTCATATCTGCCTATTTTGATAATGAAACTGTTTTAACTTCATTACTAATTTCTTTAAAAAGCCGAAAGACACAACAACAACAACAACTAATTTCTTTAAAACAAACAAAATGAAAAATACTGACACTTACCACATCGTGGAACACCATACTAGTAACATATCTTATGTGCAAATATACTACTTCTACATAATATTAAGAACTCTACAGATCATTTTATAAAATGTCTCTCTTATGCAGAGTAATCTCCCAGTTATCCTGATTTGCCATCAGCAATGTGAGAAGATATTCTTTTCTTAGGTTGTACAGTGCCATGACTTTGTAAAACAATGATGACATATTGAAAACCAAACCACATTACTCTGATTTAACAGTTTTGCTGATTGTTATGCATAAAATGATGATGTGGAAGTGGAACACCTTCTCAAGAAATTGTATCCATATAACAAGTAACAGGTAAAAAAACATAAGCGGTGTTATTTCAGAACAAAAACTTTGATAACCTTTTGTATTTTATTTGTTATGATAAAAGCTTTGATGACTAGTCAGTGTTCCAATAATTACTGTTGCAGAGTCACTGTATTCAGCAAAAGATGCTCAGCCTTGTTAACAGTCTAATGATCATGTTTGCCTTATATCTCATCCTAGTTTCCATGCTGTATGTGTTAGACCCTGAGTGCTATGAACAGCATACTTTTTATTTCTGGCAGTGCTATGGTACACGGCAAATGACTTCATCACTAAAAGAGTTAACATGCCAATATTAAGCATTAGAACAGATTAGCTAGGGATTACTTGCAAGTGCACATACGGATGTTTTTATTTATTTGTTAAACAGATGGCTGGGCTAATCCATGAATCCTTCTGCACCACGGTCAAGACCAAATAATAATGTATAAGAACATCATAGAGAAATCACAAAATACAGTATTACATAAGATAAATCATGAATAACACATTCTTGTAAGTGTATAGTACAAGTAAAGAGCAATCGTGCTTAAAGAGAAACTGGTAGCATCAAAACTATTATTGGAGTGGGACAGTTGTACATTGAGGAAAAATGAAGTTAGTCAGGACCCATTGCATTGAAATGTTATGCTTATTTAGGTGAACATGTTGAAATGTTAGTGTTCCACTGTATTGGCTGAAGGAAGTCAGCCTACTCAGGGTAAAAGAGAAAAGTGACTTTGCGTCTTTTAATATTATTTCCCTTTGTCTGTGTTTGTGCAGCTTTACAGATAATAGCTTTAGATATCATGGATATGCAGGGAGTAGAGCCCTGGTAGACTAATGTCATTTAGGTTGTTGATATATAATTCATAGAAATTTTAACTTTGAGATCATTTTCATTTTAGGGATTTATTTTATGTTTTGAAGGCCCAACACAGTGGGCATTGACCTTCAATTATGAGTCCTATGCAGTGATTACTTTTTATGTCTTAAGGCTTTTGGCTTTCTGGTTCATTTACCCAGATGGGGTGCTTTCTATTCAAAGTGTGCATGTCTTCCTCTTGTATGTATGGGATTTTGCTGGGGGTTCCAGTCTCATCCCACATTCATAATACATGCCATTAAGTTAATTGTCAATCCTGTAAATTGATTGTAAGTGTATATGTGATGTGATGTGTGTGTGTGTGTGTGTGTGTGTGTGTGTGTGTGTGTGTGTGTGTGTGTGTGTGTGTGTGTGTGTGTGTGTGTGTGTATTTGCACACCCATGTGTGTCTTATACAATGATATGGTGTCCCATTGAAGACTGATTACCTGAATTCTGTGATGCCTGGATGTCTGTCAGTTGTTCAGGTGACAATCAGACTCCCCCATGTATGTACTCAGCAATTCTTAAGAAGGCATTATGTTGTTTGCACTTCTCAGTAACTTATTTTCAGCTTTGTTTAGATTATTATCATGTTATAAATTATTGAAGAAAATAATTTCATGCATATGATTGTATCTTATTTTTGTATTTTATGGCATCTATATTGTTTAATCTGATCTCTGGCCTGGGTCATTGTTGAAAAGGATTCCTGGACCAGTCAACATTGTCAATGAGAAATTAATAAATTAAATTAAATAATGCACGCATTTATTTAGAGGTTTGGGGATTGTGGACATAGAAACTTAAAGTCATACAAGTAGGTGGTTGCAAAGAAAACAGAGTGATCAAGGAGGAAAATTAGCATCAGGAATGGAGCAGGAAGGCAGGAAAAGCAATGGAGTCATGGGGAATGAAGATTATGATATTTACATTGAAACAGTACAGCAAACACAAATTAGGCATGGCCTAGAGGTCCAGAAAGTATCATCATGAGTAGCCAAACATTTTATTCAGGAAAAAATCCTGAAAGACAGCCAAGGTTCAGTTAGTATTTTAAGTTAACACTAGCAGGTATACTGAGGCCACCATCAATACCATGACATACAATACAGTGAAACAGGCTTATTTGCATATTTTTGACCAAGATGTGTTTCTTCATGCGTGTAGTTGTATAACACAGATCTCCTTACTGGCCTGAAACTGCTTCTGCTATTCCTAGGATTGTTATATCTCAGAGATAATATGGGGCACAGATATGTACTTTAAAATGTATTTTGCTCTTTCTCGAAATTAGTGCATTTAGTGAATGTAGGCAAGGAGAGTGGAGGTTGAAGGTCATCACAGCGTATATATATATATATATATATATATATATATATATATATATATATATATATATATATATATATATATATATAAGCAATTTACCTTTAGTGGTAATTCTGCTGAGGTGCTTAATCTCAGTATGTTTTTCATGACATAATGGGCCCAGTTCATGTGTGCCTGAATTGCAAACGATTCTTTGTGATCAATGGGTTAAGATTTTCACAGTGTGTTTTCCGTATCATTAGACTGGCCATTGCATGAGAGTTAGCCATTCAGTTTAAGCTACTACAAGGACTGCAAATAATCAGGTGGTGCCTTTCCGTTTAATCTTAATTAAAAGCCCAAATTTAAACTAATTCCCTCATAGGTTCATAGGTGTGTACTAGGCTAATGGCTCTGGAGCCTTTACAAGCCAAGCCCATAGGATTACCCTGACATTGTGCCACCCGACCTTAGTTCCCAGTGCCTCTGTCGAGTAAAGCCAATGGAGTGATCCCTGGGGTGAATTTTCTATTTCCCATCCACTCATCAAGATTTCTCTTGAAGAGGGCCAGTGAGGTGCTCTGCCTGACATGTATGGGAAGTCTATTCCATAGCATGGACAGTCTCTGGGTTATGATCCTGTCCCTCCAGCATGTTCTGTTGATTGTGGTAATGAGGTTGAGGTCTCTGGAGCATGTGGTGTGAAGGGATTGGGATTTCTTCAGATGTATCATTTCTTATGCAGTCATGCAGCATGCAGTCATGCTGTAACCCATAAGGTCATAAGCATAACTGATGTAATGTTCAGAGGTTCCCCTTCTGTTTCAGAGTACCCCAACCATACATTCAGAGGTGCTTTGCCTTCAACCTTTTGTATCCCATGGGTTCTGTCTATAAATACAAGTGCCTCATGTAATATGCACATGAACAGCATGCATATTGTGAGAGGCAAGAACATGCAGCTATACAGAGAAATTTATAGTATCAGTGTTGCAGTTAAACAGTGACTACAAACCCAGGAGTGAAGTGATGAAAACATTAATATTTCTAGAGGTGGAAAATACATTTATGGTTCAACAACAGAACAGGAAAAAATATTAGGTTTGGACTCTAGTGATTTTTGTATGCTAATTTTTGCTACTAAAAAGTGAATACTGACTCATTGCAAAAAAAGCATTTTTGCAGCCTTTTTGCACCATCCTTGACTGAACATCAGTTTTCCCCACCCACACAAATGATCCATTCATTCTCCTGGCAAGAGCTATACAGCTCATTCTTTCCCAGGGGGTTTAAGGACTGGTGAATCCCTAGTGGGGCTGTCCCCTAGTGGGGCTGTCATATACATGGCTGGACAAGGTTTTTACTGTTCATCTAATAGAGTAAATAGGCTTGGCAATGTACATACCCACCTCCACAAGCACAAAGTCAAATTGTCCCAACTCCTGCATACAATACCTCAAAGAACCCACTGGCCTTCATTGTGATTCTAACACCAAAAAGTATGCCCAGGATTATGGCCTCAACCCCTCCTGTCTGGGGCAGATGAGTGGGCTCTGCCATTTCACTTCTCCATCACCTCATCGAGCCCCTCCAGGGCAGAAGCAACTGGTCAAACACCAGCCACTTAGGTTATAGTCAGGGCTCCATCCCTCTAAACCATGGAGCTGGATATTGCATTAAAACATTTTTACAATACCTTTACAATTTAATAATTAACAACAGTTATGTACAATGGTCTGATTTTAAGTTTGCACTATACTGCAAAAGTAATCATAGCTTGTAGAAATGTAAATATTTTTGGAAATATTACTTAGAACAATAATCTTTTTCTGAATTTAAAATATTATAATATACTTTTACCTCTAGGGATGCACAGTTGTGCAGATTTCAGATTTGTTGCCTCACACTGCATAGTTACCTGGCTCAGATTCTGGCTGAGGTATCTTTTGCATGGAGTTTGCATGTCCTCCCTCTGACCCCATTGTTTCTACCTGAGGTCTTCAGATTCTCCCACAGATCCCAAAGATGTACTGATAGGTGAACTGTCAACCTTCTTAATTGCCCTTAGGTGAATGTTGGAGGGCATCCTATCCAGGATTAGTTCTCTGCCTTATGTGTACTGCTTAACGGGGTAGACCTCAGCTCTTACACAAGCCTATAAGCCTGATCAGGGAAAACTGGTCATTGGACAATGAAACATTGTTTATCTCTTGTATACTTGATCATAGCGCTAAATTGTTGGAGCAGCAGGTATGCAAGATTTGTATATTTATTTTCAAATCACTTAATCAGATTTGTTTACCCCAGTGTTCTTGGATACTTGCCCTTGAGTAATTGTATTGGAACACTTACATCATCTAACTGGTTGGTTTTATAACATAGAGAATTCTATGAATTTTAAGTAACCCAGGTTTGTTGGTGGACTCCAATGACTCTGTTGGATTTTGTACCAGCTAGTGGTCATATAGCTTGTTTAGACCTGATTTTACATCATGTATCTGAGTATGTTCACCTCCGCATTTTTAAGTCCTGATCTCCACTGACTTATGTGGTTTCTGTGGCTTGTGTTTTACTGGCTACTACTGGAGTTTTTTTTAGCAGTATATTAGTTTGTCAAGGTATATTCCCTTTTCATCTTAAAATCCTGTGATCAATTCTGAGGAACTGAATAGTTTCTAATTAAGTGTCTTGCAGCACTGTTATGCCTGTTCTGGGCTGAATTGTTATCCTTTTCTAGCATTCCTAGTGCATCTAGGAGGAGTTAACTGTCTCCTGGAATCATATCCAAACCATTTGATGAGATGTCTGTGCAGATTTGTTGTAGTTATCCAAGACTGTACTGGTTTAATTGACTTTACCATTCCTCTTGGACAAGAGTTATCAAGCAGTTACTTAAGCCTGGATGTTTTGCTATTCGTCCGTCCAGCTCTTTTTCTTTTTTTTTTTTCATGCAGCTTTTGTCCCTGCTGCTGCCAACCATCAGACCTTCTCTTGGTCTATCAGTGCATTTGTTCCATTCACTGGCCTAAAGTTGAACAAGAAGGATCATCATTTGTCAAGGAATTAGCCAGTAAGGGCACTGGGGAGTGGCATGACTATTCCACAGAGGCTGTCCCCCAATTTTGCAAGGAGCATTTTCTCCAAGAATCCCTGTCCCTCCTTTGTGGTACAAGCCGTGATCTCCCCAGTCTCCACTAATGAGATCACACCACACTGTGTGCATCCAAATGCATGCAAACCCGGCTCTCTACTAGGGGAGATGATAAGACCACTCCTCTTCACTCATCCCCCTCCCTACCTGGCACCTCCAGTACAGGGACTACTACATCTGTCTCCTGGGTCACAGTCAGGACAACATGGTTTTGAGTCACAGAACAAGGCATTTAGCTCTTTGTTTTTTATTTTGTTTTTCATGCTTGCTGGAACTTGCGTTACATTAGGACCATTGCTACCTGGGAGTCTGTGCTTCTCATCTAATATATTTTGTTGAAGTTGAAAGTTTTTATTGGATGATGATAAAAAGTTTCTGTATAACCATTAATTCCTTTGGCTCTGGCTATAGCATATATAGTCCACCTATGACTCTAGAGTATATTAACTTACTAACTGGTGGTTAGGAGCTGAGGTGCCCCATACTTTTCCGCTCTGTGATATTATATCATTTTTTTGTAAAAAAGCTACACATTTTGGTTTGACTTGACATTGATTTGATGTTCACTTAATCATCTTTAATTGCATCTTGAAATGTATTTATTTTATTAAAGTTCTACTCTTGTATGCTTTTTAACCCTGACAGTTTCTTTGATGGAGTTTTTTGATTCACAGTTAGACATTTTAATTATTACTTCATTTCAGGTAGCTGACAAATAGTTTCATCTCTTGCTATTCTGCGATTTGCTTTATTTTCCTTTTTCAATTATTGAAAATCCTGGCCTGGTCTTATGTTTACTCTTAGGGAGGGTAATATTTTGGTGTCCCTTTAGTGCAGCCATTCTCTCTGGTACTTTATTGTTCTAGGATTTTTAACATCGTACTAAGGCCACTGTATCATAACGGTGATGTTTTGATGTTCTACCACTTGATTGCATATCACTTTCCAAGACTATAACATGCAGATATTTATATAATTTCCACAGACATAAGGATGGTTGTCACAAATGGGCTTTTGTTCTTTTTATTAGGTATACATCCTCTAGTGGAGATTGAGTCTTCTGTCTTCCACAGTAATATGAAACAGTTGTTGAGGAGTGTCCAACTCTCCCTCTGGTTGTAATCAGGATACCTGTTTGCAATCTTAAGCAGGATAGTGGGACCTGCCCTCCTTTGGCACTATAAAGGACAATGCATACTAATGTAATGTCCATCTAGAAAAAGCTTGGAATTATCTCCAGTTTATTGCATGATGCTGATCTTACTTTTATAATGGAGACATAGCCTGATGACATCTTTGGCCATTAACTATTGTCTGTCATACCACCTGGAGTTGCCATTATCCATCTTCCTAAATGAGGCAGAATTAGAGTTCAGGTTGTTATTTGTTTTAAATCTGAGTTTCAGGAATTACAGTTGTGAGCAGGAGTACAAACCCATTAGAACACATCCTGGCTACAGCTACAAACTGCAGGATTCTCCTCATCTGACATCCTTGTGATTGTGTGAAGACTTTTTAGAAGACTTTACTAACTTTCTCAAAAAACCCTGTGATTCTTGGTTTCTTCAGCATATGGCTTCATAATGTCTCAGCATCTCTTTCTAGTTAATTACTATGTATTATGAAGGGATTTCAGTTTGTTTGGGTTACTACTTCTGCTTTCTTAGATTAGAATAGACCCCTGACTTGATATTCCCACCAGAATTGAGGAACTCTGGCTGAATAGTGAAGATGGTCTCATGGCCTAATCATGTCGAGGTACACTTTACTCTCGAGTTGTCCCATTTCTGTCCACCTGATCTTCAGCAGACAGAATGCTGTAACTTTTCTAAAGTTAAACCATTTGCTTTCATCAACACTCATCCAGCTTCCTTCAAAAGAGAATGTGGCCAGTCCTACTGTCTTGGCATCTGACTATAAAGGTCAATGTCCACTGCTCGCAATTCACTTCAAGTAAGGTACAGCCTGTCTAGTTTAAAGCACAGAGAGGGAGACAGAGAAAAGGTTGGAATTTCATTGGAAGTATGAGGGTCTTTGGAGTTTCAAACTCAGTGTGGTTGAAAATTATGCTTATAATTAAACTCTGGTATCTCTCATAAGAAAGCAGATATTTGCCCAGAGAGATCACAATAATGTCTAAATGATCAGTTATGCTCTTCTAGGTCGTTAATAGTATGTGCTGCCTGGCTTGTCTTACCATTTGTAAGTCCTTTGTATCACATTGTTGTGAGATGGTTTCTCTGTTTTCACTAACAATGTTGCCACCATGAGATCATTGTTTCTTCTTTAAAATCCATGAACAGTTATTTGCTTGAGGCCAAGTGTAGTTATTCATATTCTTGAATTGTGCTCAGTGGTGGATAAAGTGTATCTGAGCTGTTTTCAAACCATGAGCCCCCCAACACACACATTTTTAGGACCATGCATAAGTGCAAGTCTTCTTTTGAATTCACTTTCCTGATTGTTTTAAATTATATTTCTGGTTTAATACAGCAACATGTTTAGAGTGCATTTCAAATGTGTAGTTTTGAACATATTTTTCCAGTAAGCAGTGAAATAAAATGTAGGCACCAATAATGATACAAGCACCCATTTCAGAACATTTCCACCATTAAAGACCATTCAAATTGCAGCCAGTATAATTTACCAATATCCCTACTCCTCAGTCATGGCCATTTCATTGTCTGTCTACACATTACATGTCTGATTGTGATATAAATGGCCACAGTAAAGTATTCCAATTTACTCTACACCAATACATACTAATCCTGCAAAGCCAGACCTTTATCAACTCAGTAGGATCAGTTATTTTTATCCCCAGACATCCCCAGACCCAGCAATCATTGCTACATTGTTGACTGTATCCTTCTCAATATCTGTGTAAGAAAACAATAATAATAATTACCAAAGTAATAGTTTTCAAATTGTGTTTCACATAAACATATAGTAACAATAGTAAAATATTTCAACTTAATTCGTACGCATGTACAATAATCCTGCAAAGCCAAATGAAAAACTATTTAAAAACAATGATAAGAACATGTTACTTTCATTCATTAATAGCCCCCTACCCTCACCAGTAGTTAGCTCTACTTTGTTGACTATGTATACCCTTTATTATTATAAAGAAATAAATTACATATACTTTATTGGTAGCATTGGATGAACTATATGAAATTGTATAAAGGTCACTGTCATCACAACATAAGAAGCAACCATGTGTAGCACAGTTTAAGTAGAAGAGCATTTATGATGAGAACATAAGAAATATTAATCAACTGATAACATATGCTACGTCAATATGAACAATCTCTGCAGAAGTAAAAGCCATCTGAATAATCCCTAATTTAAGACAGCTATTACTCTTGTACATGTTGCTGTTGGCAAACAACTTTGCATTTCAGTGCTTCATCTCCAAATACAGTGCCTGATGCCCTTGAAGAATAAATGAATACATTCCATTAAAATCAGTGTACTGATAATATTGTCATAATATTTCATGAACTAGATAAGCTATGAAATAGGGAGTGGTTGGTAAAAACAACAAAAAAAAAAAACAACAATATGTTTATATTTAGTTACTATGCATGCGGTCCAGTAGTTTGTTAAGGAGCTTAGCCCAAATTCTTAATTGCCCCAAAACACTGTCTGGTTAAATGATTTGCTCAAAGTAACACAGTAGGTAAATGAAAGAGCAAAGATTCAAACCATGCACCCTAGGCACAAGAAACATTTAATTAACAAGTTAGAGTTTTATTCCTCTGTACTAGCTTTCATAAAGAACCCATACCCCCTTTTCCCCATTTTTGCACATGGGGTTAGAGGGTCACATTTATTGAGACTATTATTTAGAGCCAATATTTACTCCACTGGGTTGCTAGCCCTGCTACAGTGTCAGAAAGAGTAACATTTTTCACTAAATTCAGAAATCCTTTGCAGTCTGATCTTGTACAGAAGACTGTATCACAGTAATATGCAACAATGACTAGACAATGGATGCTGAAAAACAAACAGTTCTGATCACTCCAAATAAAGCATCCTGTATAACATGATCAATGTCAACCCTTTTGCAGTTGCTGGAGGTGGTAAAGAAGGTACTGCAAACAAAAATATATTCCTACAAAGCAACATGTTTAGACTGTATTAGACAATCCAGGCCTATTAATGAATTAATTCACTCTTCAGTGTGATGAATAGCAATGCAAAGACAAAACAGATGCTGTGGAAACTTTTGTTCAATAATCCACAAGCTATACAAAATTAAAAATATTATTGCATACAACATACTGTTTTTTGGTAGGGAGTTACATGCTTTCAGGATGCCTACATCTCATTTTTTACCTCCCTGTGTCTTCCCTGTCATCAAGAACAGCTATCCTCTCTGACATCACTCAGTCTGGCCTACCTGCATGGCTGATAATGCTGTATTGTTGCAGAATACATCAGAGCAGATTCAATACAGCTAGATCATGGTCAAATGGAGCCCTATGCAGGGTAATGAAATAGGCCCTCACCAGCTATACCAATATCCCACTACTTGGCTGTCTATCCCAATTACTATAAAACATGGTTTAAACCTGTCAGTGTACGTACTATTTTGCATACTATTTTACATACTATTTTACATACTATTTTCTTCATTCCTTTTACAATCATCACAGAGATTTGGATTTCATTTAAAACTTTTTATTTCAAATTTTACAGCAAAAAGACTGAGAGCTATTTTCTAAATGAAACAAAACAAAAGATTCTCACATTGAAAATAGACTTAGCATGACAAATAGTAAATTTCTCTTCCCTTGAAACTCACATTTAGTGAAAAAGCGTCTGACAACCCATTAAACTATGAGACATGCTGGAATTCGTAATCAAACAGCATATAGTGAAGCACTACTTAGAAGCTATGGGAAAGATGGAGCTATTCAAAAGACAAATGTGTAACAGCCAGGGACAGCCCAATAGATACAAGCATCCCTTTTCTGGAACAGTCCAGGAGTACTGTCTGGTGAAGCAACTTGGTCAGCATCACACAGAAGATAAACAAAGGCTGTGCTACAGATAGCAGCTCTTTTAACATGCTACTCAAAGCCTTACTCATCTGCACTAAATGCTAGACAAACTATTGTAGCCCAGACTAATGTTGCCATTCTGTATTTTTCGGTATTGTCCAGAAATAAAGGGCTTTGTCTGGTTGTCTGGATTTTACTTTGTAAATCTGGAATTCTGTGTTGCTCCCATGAGTCCCACCTTTCTTGAAATTGATTGGTTAATCTCAACTTGCAACTGCAAGTTGAGATAACCAATTAGCACAGATTCTGTAATGCCAGAGACCAATGCTGAAATCCTGCACTTCATGGGAGTGAGGTGTTTATAAAACTAGAAATTCAATGTGCTCTGACCTCCACTTTATGGAAAGCGCAACCAGCAATGAAGAACAATGGCAATTATCTTTTATTTAGTATTGATTAGGTGGGAAGGCTCAGGCTGTGTCTGTGGCTCATATTGGACAATCTGTATGGGGTATACATACTTGTCAAGTCCACTCATTCCAAACTTCAGATTTCAGTACCGAACAGACTAGCAGTAGCAGCAGCAGAAGCACCTGCCAATACAAAAGTAAAAAAAAAAATGTAAATGTGATTTTATTTTTTTTCATTTGTTTACATCAGGTATGCTCCTTGATAAAAATATTTCATTCAGCTTTTCAGCTTTACCCTGAGGATCCAGTAATCTCTTTCTCTATTTTTTTAAACTAAAAAACATAGACTTGAGATGACATAATTCAATTCAGCACATCTAATATACCTTTTGATTATCTGTAGTTAAAAAATACTGTCTACAAACGTTCAGCCCTTTTGAAGAGTTCCCTCTAGTCATGTTACATTTAGACGGTTGTTAACAAACAATGTGTGGGAAAGTGGATAAGAAAATAGTGCTCCTCTCTGTGATAGCAATAAGACAAACTTGCATTATGCGCATCGTAGCTTTCGGTCTGTTACCTCAAGAAGAAGTGACAAATCTAGAAATAATCATGCAGAGGCATTTTGTAAAATGTTAGTACTGTTAGCAGGAGAAGTTGGCAGAATAAAAGAAAGTGAATTAACATATATTTTCTAAAGTAGAAGAAGTTTATAACTGTAATTAGTGCATGCCTATCAACTGACCAGATTTCTACTATATATATATTATATTTTATATATATATATATATATATATATATATATATATATAGATATGGGTCTACTTCACATAAACGAACATCCAAATGTTCGACTTTCATATGGCCAAGACCAAATGATCGAACATCTGAATGTTCGAAAATGTGAAAAACAAAAATAACTAAACAAAAAAAAACTAAACAGTGCTAGCAGGGGGGGGGTAAGCCCCCCTGCACCCCCCCATACCCCCCGCTATTTAAAGGGTTCCTATTACCAGAGTGCAGACGCAGTTTGTCGAATGTGTCTTGATCGAACTAACAAGAGTGAAAAAGCAAAATAACGAATCAGCTTTTCAGCGAATTCTTTCCCTGGGAAAGAATTTGCTTGCCCGCTTTCTTAACTTTGCTGTTTTCGGCAGTGTAGTGCAATCTCAGAGTTGGTATATTTAAGTAGGGGGGTGTGGGAGAAGCTCCCCACATTATGTAATGTTTTAAAGTTTTTTTTTTTTCGTAACAGTGATTTTTTTTTCCCCTTGGAAAAATCGCTGTTCTGAGGTTTCGACGTTGTCGCTTACATGGGGTCGATTATTTATTGTCCAATTTTCTAATCATGTGATAATATAATATAGACCCTATTTAAATATACCAACTCTGAGATAGCACTACATTGCCGTGAAGGGAAATCTTTCCATTCCGCACTCTTTGGCGATCCCCATTCAGACCATTCAAACTTTTAAAAGTTCGATCACATGGTCTCGGCCATATGAAAGTCGAGCTTTTAATATATATATATATATATATATATATATATATATATATATATATACATTTTTTTTTTTTTTGCTTGTTTGTCCTCATAAACGTTGTGCCTTTCTGGCTAATCATTAAAGACTGGGGTCACAAAATAATGACACATATTTGAGTTTCATACTTCATTTCCTTTAGAAAATACATATAAATATATGAACTCAAACAAAGATGTGGGTTATAGCTGCTGGAGTAAGCAGTAAATGGGCAACTAAACAAAGCATTTCTTATTGGACAAAACACATTGTGTAGCTATGCATTAACACAGTCATCCTGCTGATAAACCATGGCATATCTCAAGGAAAAAAAATCTTTCTGTTGCCAAAGCTGTATTTAATCAGTTTTTCTACAGCTGGGACAGAGGCCATTACAAACATTGTTTTAACTTCATCTGAATAACTTCACCAGGGGCTAAATCTAAACTAAAACAAAATAATTGAATATTGCTCCCTTTATTACTGTAGTATATACACCAGAGGTATAGCTACTGTGGGATGAAAAGAGCAGAGACCCATTGTGCAATGTGTTAGGGTGTGCCAATTGGTCTTTAATGTCATTAGAGCTGAATGCCAGCATTGCATTTGCAGTCAGAATTGAAGTGTCTTATCATTTCAATATGGTTAAAATTGTAGGAAGCTATTAGCAATTTGTTTACTACATTTTAAAAGAAAAGGAGCATTTTTTGGTCCTCATGTGTAGGGACTGGGGACTGTCTTAATAGTTAAGGTTTATCTTACAAACATAAGGTACAGGGTTTGATTCTAACCTTTGAAGGAAACTGACTAGGTGTGCAATGGCCTACAAGATCAGTATTCACCTATGAACCTACTGTAAGTGCAAGACTTTTTGTTTTGTTCCTCAACTTGAAGATGGGGACACCAAATTGGGGTATGACACAGGGTTCCAGATTTGCTAGCTATGGCTCTGACACACATACACACACACACACACACACACACACACACACACACACACACACACACACACACACACACACACACACAACACATATGAGTATAATTACACACTGTTCAGAAATGCATTGCAGTTGTTTCCTTGCTGATGGTAGAAATGCATCCCTATAGCTTTACATTAAGGAAAGCTTTTCTGCTTTATCTGACTGCTATGTGAACTGAATCTGAGAATGACAGTAAGACCAATAGCACTATTTATAACAGGATGCTAGGAGCTGTCATTATTTATGTGACAAGTTAGAGAAATTCAAATTTTGTGGAAAACCATTCCACTCCTTCACTGTGAGGGAAACAATGAAATGAATGGGAAAAAGTTGGGGGCAATAATGCTTTATAATAAGTCAGAGAATGGACAGAGAATCACAGTTAATAAAGCAGGTGCCTGCCAAATCTTTTCATACGCATCCTAAATGCCTTTAGGAGCATATGTAGTTGAATCATCTGTGAGTGCTGTCAGCTGCTCTTTTACTGGGATTAATCACCTTTGAGTGCTGTCAAATGCTCTTTTACTGGGGTTTAGGGTTGCAGTGAAGGATGTGCCCCAGTGATACATTGCTGAAGCATTGAGCAGAGGCTCCCATTCCCATTATTATATTAGTTATGTTTTGAGAGAGATAAAGATGACTAGTGCTAAATTATCTGGCACCTTTCTTACTGGCTGTGGTTCTTTTTTTATAGCTGGGTTGTGATCTTGGGGGGAGGGGTCTGTGGAAATAGGAAGTGGGGAAATTAAATTAAAACTGTTAGTAGTTGAATTGAAACTATAATCTTTAAAGGTATTTAAGGCGTTGTTAACCTTGGGATGTATGGTTGTCAAGATGAGATTGATTTATTGAAGAAACTGCCAAATTAACTGCAGCTGCATTCCTGCATTTATGTCAGACTGGAAATAAATTACTTTGTGAAAGAATCATCAGAAAATGGCAACTGTCTATGTTGGGAAATAACACTTGCAGTGACATTTACTACCTTGTAATATCACTGACTTAAGTACTGTCTGTTATAGGTTCTTCAGAAATGTTTGTTTCCACAGGCTATGAAGTGTAGTAATGATTCCCTGCAAACAAATCACATTACACAAAGTAATAAACTGAATACCATTATATTACCAGATGCTTCTTAGCTGAGGTAGGCTTTTTCTTACTTGTTGCTGAGAAAAGGCATAGATCAGAATTTCAGAAATGTTTAAGTATCCCAACTGCCATGTCTGTGCAAGGTAAACTACAGTGGATATAAAATGTTTACACACCCCTGTTAAAATGCCAGGTATTTGTGATATAAAAAAAATGAGACCACAATAAATAATTTCAAAACTTTTCCCACCTTTAATGTGACCTATAACGTGTATAATTCAATTGAAAAACAAACAAATATGTTAGGGGAAAATATAAAAAATGAAAAAACGTACAATAAGCTGGTTGCATGAGTGTGCACACCCTTAAAATAATACTTTGTTGAAGCACTTTTTGATTTATTTACAGCATTCAGTCTTCTTGGTTACACATCTGCCATCAATCAAAGAGACTCTGATTAACCCCAAATAAAGTTCAGCTGTCCTAGTAGGATTTTCCTGACATTTACTCAGTTGCCTGCTACAGCAAAAGCCGTGGCTCGCAGAAAGCTTAGAAAGCATCAAAGGGATCTCTTTGTTGAAAGGTATCAGTCAGAAGAAGGGTACAAAAACATTTCTACAGCATTGGATATACCATGGAACACAGTGAAAACAGTCATCAAAAAGTGGTGAAAATATGGGACAGGAGTGAAGTTGCAAAGAACTGGACATCCCACCAAAATTGATGAAAAGACAAGATGAAAACTGGTCAGGGAGGCTGCCAAGAGACCTACAGCAACACTGAAGGAGCCACAGGAATTTTTAGCAAGTACTGATTGTGTACTACATGTGACAACAATCTCCCGTATTCTCCATATGTCTGGGCTATGGGGTAGGGTTGCAAGATGGAAGCCTTTTCTTACATAGAAAAACATCTAGGCCCAGCTAAAATTTGCAAAACAATACATCGTCTCCCAAATGCATGTGGGAAAATGTGTTATGGTCTGATGAGACCAAGGTTGAACTATTTGGCCACAATTCCAATAGGTACGTTTGCCACAAAAACACTTGACATCACCAAAAGAACACCATCCCCACGGTGAAGCATGGTGATGGCAGTATCATGCTTTGGGGTTGCTTTTCTTCAGCTGGAAATGGGGCTTTAGTCAAGGTGGAGGGAATTATGAACAGTTCCAAATACCACTTTTGGCCAAAAACCTTAAGGCGTCTGCTAGAAAGCGGAAGATGAAGAGGAATTTCACCTTTCAACATGACAATGACCCCAAGCACACATCCAAATCAACAAAAGAATGGCTTCACCAGAAGAAAATTAAAGTTTTGAAATGCGTCAACCAGAGCCCAGAAATAAATCCAATAGAAAATCTGTGGCATGACCTGAAGAGGGCTGTGCACAAGAGATGCTCTCGTAATCTGACAGATTTGGAGGGTTTTTGGAAGAAAGGGTAGCAAATATTGCCAAGTCAAGATGTGCCATGCTGATAGACCTCTACCCAAGAAGACTTAATGATGTAATTAAATCAAAAGGTGCTTCAACAAAGTATTAATTTAGGGGTGTGCAGACTTATGCAACCAGCTTATTGTACATTTTTTATTTTTTTATAATTTTCCCCTAACAGATTGGTTTGTTTTTCAATTGTATTGTACAGGTTATAGGTCACATTAAAGGTGGGGAAAGTTTTGAAATGATTTATTGTGGTCCCATTTTTTTATATCACAAAAACCTGGAATTTTAAGAGGGGTGTGTAAACTTTTTATATCCACTGTATGTTAGTACTCATCAGTAACTATGAAAATGATTTATTATAAGATCTTTTATAATATGTGGTACATCTTCCCGTCAACTTTACCCCCCCCCATACCTCAGCACATGGGGCTTAAAGCTAGCCCTGGCTACTTATGGATGGCATTCTTACTGGTGGTTATCCATATAAATAGAATCATGACTTCTCGAATACTGACACAATAACTTGTACTGGCTAAACATAACTTTAGCCTATGCTTGTCAAATCTATGATGCTGAAATATATTTCATACTTTCTCGCAGTGCTTACTCTTTTCACTGCTCTTTTTGAATAGGATGATTAACATATCTCTAGTTGTACACACAGGCATATAATTGTGTCAATGGGAATGCATTTGGCTCTATATACCGTTCATAGCCAAATACTAATTATAGTAGAACCAAATTATATAGTGTGATTTACATATGCACACATCTGACCAATTAAACTCTTAGTGCTGTGTTCTTCTGCTTGCCAACTGTACTCTTAACATGGCATCTCCTGAAAGAATAACAATGTACATTGTATTTGTTGTTCATTGTTAAGATTAAAAATGATGTGGTAAACTTTCCATCAGTTTATAAATTTGGTAATGTGCAAGTAAGCTAGTCTGCTTCATATCCTTTTTAGTTATGACTCCGATGACAACACTAAGTATAAGTGCAATGTATATTGCAATTTTGAAATGGCCAGTCAAGCAGCATGTGTTTTGGAATGTGTGGAACATTGAAATGCCTGGAGAAACCCATGCAGATATCAAGGAAACATGCAAACTCCAGACCTGGGAGTCCCAAGGATTGAACCCTGGAACTGTGAAGGGAAGATCTTGACCATTGAGACACCTAGGAAATGGAAGTCAGCTCCTGTACGTCCAACAGCAGCAATCCCAATCTGGAGGATATTCTGCTTGTTAGTATCCATAGTTGGAGAAATGCAAGAAAATTTGATGTAAGCCGTTTGTGTAGCCCAAAGATAGGTGAAATAACTAAGCAAGAGAGCTGGTAAAATGGTTAAGGTGTTTACCTTACAAACACAAGGTATAAGGTCTGGTGCTCAGTTTTGCACTTAAAAAGGCCCCTTGGGATTGTTAGCCTAGTAATCAGTTATGAACCTTATGAATAAGACCTGACGATATATATTGCAGAAAATTACACCTGGAACTTTGTAAGCAGTATTTGACATATACAAATTTTCAAATGTAGATTAAAAAAATGAAGTGAATGTTGAACATGATTGCCTATGTGTAGTGAAAATGTCTTTACTACAAGCCACAAAATCATTAGAGAAAATTACCATAAAAGTACATTCTAAAGAGATATTAGTTGATAGATTTTAAAAGTGTCCCTGATTGTTTTTTGTGATTATTTCTAGATTTTGTCTCTGGTTCTGTTTTGTCCTTGATTGGTTGAGATCTATGGTGGTATGGTATGTACTTCTGTAATGAAAGAGTTGTGCTGGTTGTGGTGGATAGACATATAGATTGTAGGTTGAATTATTACCAGCGTACAGTTGTCTTCTTCCAATCTGGCTAACAGTCAGTATTCCTTAGGCCTGCCTGAGTCGGTAGCTGGATAAATAGTTTTAAAGGATATAGAGAGGGAGTTCTGGGCATACTTGCTGCTTTTTCCTTATCTTTGGAACTTTGGGTGGCCTGAATTGAAGCCACTATGTAGTTCAGAAATGTGATCTTTCTTTATCTGTGATTAATTATAGTGTCCCTCAATTTATTTTAATTAACTATATTTTGATTTTGTTTTATTCTTGTATCGGTTTTATTATTAAGGGGAAATGTCACACAACAAATATGTCATGCTGTTAATGTATGCTGTGTTAACTGCTGAGTTCTAAACAAAAGTTGTTTGTTTCTCTAATTATGTATGAAATCTTCATACGTGAGTTGTTTTTCAAATTAAACTAATAGTCAAACCTGTCGGCTAAGGAAAACTATTGCTTTTGTTTTTATCTGTAAGTAAAGCAAAGGCAAAATTCCACTCTGTTCTTCACAGTCACCAGACAAATCAATTAAAGTGTTCACTTCGGGCATTTTTCTGGGTACTGTCTTTACTAAAGGTTTCAGCTGATCTAAATGAATGTGCATTTATGCAGTCAAAGTACGACGTTTTGCTTTATTTTTTATATTTCCATAGCAAAACCTGTGTTACTTCCTCTCAGTATTTCTTTTGAATTGTGTATTCCCACCTTCTGCAGAAGGGCCCTAGTAAATCATGTGTTTGCATCTAAATCTTAGCAGTGATTGTTTAACCATTTTCTACTCAGGTTTGTGCATTGTTTAGTTAGCCAGGAGCATATGAGTCAGCACTGTTGGGGTAATTCCAGCTCTACATGGTTTTCCATTGCTTCTGGCTAAGGTTTAATGCTGTACTACTGAGAAATGTGCTTTATTAAGATTATGCTAAAGGACACTTTCTTGTCTCTGTAGATGACAACATATTATTACCACACGCTGTATGTGTGTGTCAAATAGTGGAGTATTTATTCCAGTACAACTAAGTCAGTGCATACAAACGTTATCAATCTCTCCTAATACAAATTTAATGGAATATTTATTCCTGTACCACTAAGTCACTGCATACAAATGTTATCGATCTCTCCTAATACAAATTTAAAACTATGATATTTTATTTGTGCAGTTTTACAATACAGCTGCAGTGTGATGATGTAAATTGTACATTCCTAAATTGTGTAAAACACAAGCACTTTTGACTTGAAACCTGTGCTTAGTGGCAGAAGGTTATCTGAAGAGTACATTATGGGGGGGGGGGGATGCTGCTTCCTACCCACCCCATAAACTTCAAAGATGGGAGTTTAATGGTTATCAGTACCATTGCTCAACAGACAGATACAGATTTTCTCTTGATGTTATACAGCAGAGACAGACTCTTTATGAATAACTATCAGAGAGTATATGGTACAGATGAAACATCCCAGGCACTGCTGTAGTTGGGTCACTGAATGGTACAAATTTCTTCTTTGTTTTTATTGCAGTTGCACACTGAGTGAGGATCCTGCAAAACACATGTTTGGGAAAAGACCACTGGAACAGCAACAGGTTGAAAGCAGCACCATGATGTCTTCTAAGAAGTCCAAAACATTCTGCAATTATAATAAGTCGTGGGATCAAAGTTATCCATGGGTGTGTTTTGCACCAAATGCAGAAGCCATGGCCAAGTGCACATCCTGTGGAACAATGTTCACTATGAAATGGGATGGAAAAAAGGCACAGAAAAGCCACCAGAAGTCAATCATCAACAAAGTTTTCAGCTTCCGAAGCAGAACTTACTGATGACAAAGTTCATGCAGCCGCGTCCTGCAACTAGCGAAGCCTTCAAACTAACAGCAGCTGAGGCAATTGCAGTTTACCATGGACTATGAAGGGAAGCTGGCACAAACACTTTACCCTGACTTTAACTGGGGGCTGAAAAATTTAGCTATGGGAAGACAAAACAGAGTGCATAGTAATGAATGTATTTGCACCTCATTCAGAGGAGTTCCTTCTACAGGAGCGTGGCACTTTCTATTTCTCTTTTCATCAGATACATCCAATAAAAGAAACAGAAAAATGTTCCCTGGGGTTATACAGTACTTCAATCAAACCATGGCATACAAGAGAACCTTCTTGATTTCTATGAAGATCATAATGAAAGTACTGAAGCTATACTTACAAAAATAAAGGATGTCATTGTGCAGAAAGGACTGCTATTACAAAATGTGTCCAGCTATGCTACAGACAATGCTTCAGTTAATTATAGGAAACATAGGTCTGTTTTTCAATATCTGAAATCCAATGTACCTCATATAATTCCAGCAACTGTTTGTGCCATGTACTGCATAACTGTGCAAAGCATGCCAGCAAGGCCCTTTAAGATTTGATGTTGAGATGCTATTTTGAAAGTCCACAGTGAGTTTTCAATGTCTGGCAAAAAACTTGCACAGCCAAAGGACATCTATGATTTCCTAGACTAGGACTTTAAGGAGATAATGCAGCATGTTGTCACAAGGAGACTGTCTTTGTTTCCTGCTGTAGCAAGACTAGTAGAATGCTGGGCCTGTTATTAAAAGTCATTTCATTAGTCAAGGGCCTGATGACTGTCACCCTCTCATCAGGATGTTTGTGAAGGCCAAAGAGGATGGCATCACAGAAGACGTCTCACACTTCATGTACTACAGCTTGAGGGTTCTTCACAAATCAATTGCAAAGCTTGAAATCTATGCATTCTGTGCCCCAGAGCTGTATGTGGCAATGGTGAGTCTCCAAGATGAACTACACTAAAGGTTGGAAGACCAGTTCTTTAGCTCTAAAGCTTCATCTGCCATTAAGCACTTAGTCCCAGCTGTGGCACAGCAGGTCTGCAGGGACTTCAATACCTTTTACACAAAAGCACTTTCCCACCTGCAGAAGTGGCCTGAGTTTGATAATAGTCCCTTTAAAGCTATGCAGATCTTCAGCCTTCACCAGCCTGTAACTTGGTCAGAATTGTGCACAGCTACGGATGCTTTCAAATTACATCTGGACACTGATAATCTTTACTCAGACTACTGTAGTTTAACTGCTGCATTGCATCTGTAAGTGATCTCTGGGTAAATTTTTAGTAAAGCTCCAGACTGCAAAACACTTTACAAACTGGCAGAGTTTGTCCTTTTAATTCCCTCCAGCAACAGTTTTGTGGAAAGAGTTTTCTCACTTATAGGGAGCATGGACTGATAACAGAAACAGAATGCTTGTGTCTCTTGTCAAGGCTGAGCTACAGGTCAAATTAAATTTTAATATGAGTTGTTCACAACTTTATGCAATTGTAAAAGGTAAACACCCATGGCTAGATGTTGTCCGATCAAATGAAAACTATAGCTTCAAACATAAGCAGTTATCATCCTAAGTGTCTCTAAAAATATCAGTAGTGAATACTGATTGCTTTTTTCAGTATTCTATAAAATTAGTAACATCACATTTGACCTTGATTTTAAAATACTTTTGCTGACTTAACTCACAGATTCATAAGTGCATAGATATTCCAAGGTCACTAAGTCTAATGACCATTCTCCTCTTGCAGTACCCTCACTAAGGCAACATCTCCTTTTTCCAGAAGGGCCACGCTGGTCTATACTGGAGTAAATTTGTGAGTATCCATTCAGTCATATAGTTTATGTTTAAAGGAAAATAGAGAGTTGTACTGCTTAACATGCAGGGAAGATTATTCCAGAGGTTTGGGAGGCACTGGGCTGCAAACCTGACCATTTACCATGTTCTTTTCATCTGTTGGTGAACATTTAGGTCCCTGGTTCTAGTACTGGTGTACATATTGGAGCTGTGATGAAACAGGATGTCTAGGACAACTGGATTTCAATGGCAGCATAAGCAACACTTGTGCATAGAAAGACAGCACACTATTCCACTGATATGATGCACATGGGTTTCCTTCAGGTGACTGATATGACTCTAGTCATTTCACAGTTGAAAAGTAATTATCTGCTTATTCCTACCTTAGGTGCTCTGTGTAGGGGAGATTATGAGAATGCAAAATGCCATAGAGTTAGCCAGATCTCTGCATTCCTTCAGCTTTACATATGTTTTGGCTAAACCTCAGCCTATCATACCACATTTAATTCCTCTTCCTTTGTGAAAGTACTACAGTTTGAATTTGATGTAGAAAAGTAGGCTTTCCAACAGAAGCCAGTTAAGGTGCCAGAAGATGTAGGATCTGGACAAGAAGAAAAGTTGTAAACCTAGGACTAATTTTTTTTTAATACTAAACCAATTTAATGTGTCTGTCTATCTGTAGCTGTGCCAGTGCATCAGTGTTACAGCATAAGTTATGACTCAAGTACATGCACCCTTAGTGTTTCTCATTCTAAAAATGGGCATAATATTTCATTACATATCAGCTTTATGAAATAGGTAAATTAATGATTAGCTGGTCATAATGGTAGAATAATGGTACTTATAACTTTTAATGGAATTTATGGATAAACTGGCTACTTTATTCTGTAGTACTTCTATAACTGATATAACATCTTTAAAGAAATATCTTTTTCCACAGAAGTTACTTCCATCTAAAAATGATTTCTGTCTTGCACAAACAGTATGAGTGATATTTCTATTTTTCCCAAGGATTCACAGCATAATTTGTTATGGTAAGAACAGAAATTATAGCAAAGCAAAACCAACTGTAACCGAGTTTTATTGTTGTAAATGAGATGAATGGTAGGAGGTGGGATCTTTGGAAAAGACAAGGACTAAACTACATAGAAATAAATGTAATATGTTGGAACAATGCGTAAAAGATAATGTGCATAAGGAAAGATATTTCAGGGAAGGCTGGACTTAACCAATCTATGCAATGTTAAACTGAATACTTCTTAAGATAAAAATTATTTTGTATAATATACACAAAGGAAATATTGTAATGGTTTGTTTTATTTCTTTTATAACTGAAGATGTACTGATATCCTTATGTAATCTGTGATGTTAATAAAAAAAAATACAAGTATAATGCAACCTCTTACTCAGTGGATTCTCTCTGTTCAAAACGAGATTGCCTTGTTATGCATATGCTCATTTGCTAGACATTAACAGCAAGAGACAATATGACAGATAGCCTAGTTAACTAACATATGCTGGATCCATGATTTGCTTTCTGCCCGAATCCCTGCCATCAGCAACCCACTACCATTGTCACATGTTGGTTTAAAATTAGTTTTTACATATTTCCACAGATGTTCATACAGTCCTTCCTTCTAAAGTATTGAATATGTTCTAACTACTGGTACCTGACAGCATTTTTACAGTAATCCATATTTAGTCTTAATAATTAGTGCAACTTCTTTTTTATGCACTATGTCACACAAGATAATTATGTACTTTGTTAAGGTGGCACCAAACTTACTGCAGCAGTCAGTAATGAGTGGTAATACTCAGCAGTGATGAGTGGCAATAATCAGCAATGAGTTGTAATAATCAGCAGTGATGTGTGGTAATAATCAGCAGTGATGTGTGGCACTAATCAGCAGTGACTGGTAATACTCAGCAGTGATGTGTGGTAATAATCAGCAGTGAGTGGTAATACTCAGCAGTGATGTGTGGTAATAATCAGCAGTGATATGTGGTAATAATCAACAATGAGTGGTAATACACAGCAGTGATGTGTGGCAATAATCAGCAATGAGTTGTAATAATCAGCAGTGATGTGTAGTAATAATCAGCAATGAGTGGTAATACTCAGCAGTGATGTGTGGCAATAATCAGCAATGAGTTGTAATAATCAGCAGTGATGTGTGGTAATAATCAGCAGTGATATGTGGTAATAATCAGCCATGAGTGGTAATACTCAGAAGTGATGTGTGGTAATAATCAGCAATGATGTGTGGTAATAATCAGCAATGAGTGGTAATACTCAGCAGGGATGTGTGGTAATACTCAGCAGTGATGTGTGGTAATAATCATCAATGAGTGGTAATACTCAGCAGTGATGTGTGGTAATAATCAGCAGTGATGGATGGTAATAATCAGCAATGAGTTGTAATAATCAGCAGTGATGTGTGGTAATAATCAGCAGTGATATGTGGTAATACTCAGCAGTGATGTGTGGTAATAATCAGCAATGAGTGGTAATACTCAGCAGTGATGTGTGGTAATAATCAGCAATGAGTGGTAATACTCAGCAGTGATGTGTGGTAATAATCAGCAATGAGTTGTAATAATCAGCAGTGATGTCTGGTAATAATCAGCAGTGATGTGTGGTAATAATCAGCAGTGATGTGTGGTAATAATCAGCAATGAGTGGTAATACTCAGCAGTGATGTGTGGCAATAATCAGCAATGAGTTGTAATAACCAGCAGTGATGTGTGGTAATAATCAGCAGTGATGTGTGGTAATAATCAGCAATGAGTGGTAATACTCAGCAGTGATTTGTGGTAATAATCAGCAGTGATGTGTGGTAATAATCAGCAATGAGTGGTAATACTCAGCAGTGATGTGTGGTAATAATCAGCAATGAGTTGTAATAATCAGCAGTGATGTGTGGTAATAATCAGCAATGAGTGGTAATACTCAGCACTGATGTGTAGTAATAATCATCAGTGATGGGTGGTAATAATCAGCATTGACATGTGGTAATAATCAGCAATGAGTGGTAATACTCAGCAGTGATGTGTGGTAATAATCAGCAATGAGTGGTAATACTCAGCAGTGATGTGTAGTAATAATGAGTTAATTGTAAAGCATATGATACAGCAAGTGCTCTCTTTGCAAGGATGACTCCACTGGGTAATAAAATATGGAAATTGCACTTTTATATCTGTCATTTATGGTCACTTATGCTCTAAAGTATACAAAACTAAGTACAAACGTGGAGACCTACTCATTTCACATAACATACTACACATCAGGCAATGAAATTCTATGAGCCTCTGCTCTATCCAACCTAAAAAAGAATGGTGTTCCTTTTAGATGCTTTCCTTGATTCATTGTATGTTTGCTGCTGCATACAATAACTGCATGTGGATTGAGGAAGTCAAGATTGTTGATTCTGGGTGTGGTTTGATAAATGGGGTGGAGTTACCACAATGAAAGGGTGTGGACAGATCATAATGGGGTGGGTGCTGGTCAGGAAATGGCACACTGGAAAGGTGGCAACCCTAACCCAAACACAGTGCATTTCATACCTGCATACCTGCAAAATTAAGCTAAATTAAAATGTTTTCATAGTTAAAATATAACTTTAAATTCTTAGACTCATGCTTTTCAGTTTATTCATAGCTAAATAACAAACATGCTGTTAGCATAACAAGGATCACATCTGAAGAACATGGCTGATGCTCCTGCTTACTACAGTCAGTTGCCTTCCTTTACACTATAACTACTCTGGTTCATAGGTAGAGACAAGGCTTGCAGTCCGGGGAACAGTTGAGAAGCCTAGCCCAAATTTCTATTCACCCAAAGCACTGTCTGGTTAAGTGAATTATCCAAGTTCATACAGTAGACAAATCAGGGCTGAAAGAATTAAACACGTGAAAGAAAACAAAAGCTGGATAAACGCCTGGTATACACCTCAAGCGAAAAAAATGAAAAGACCAACAATGCTGTTTCCTTGAAACCTTTTTTAAAATCCAGACCACTAAAACATTAAGTAATATGGATTATTACATAAAATGTGTCTGTTATATGTATATTTCATTTCATCTTATGCAGAATATAAGGCAAATTAATGTACTGATGTATGCAATTTTAATTAGTCTATGTCATAGTTCTATATGTGTTTTCATTGGTTGAACCATTTTTTAAATACCAATGTTTTAACTGTTTTTATGAGTCTGAAGAAGCGATCAGCTGACTTAGATCGTGAAAGCGCTTACTCTTGTTTAATAAAGTGGTGTGAAACTGCAAGTAAACCGTTTCCTACCTTGACTACTACATCTCAGTTACAACTTTTGGTTTTATAAAGGGCACTACTGTGAAGCTGCAAGTGATTTATTTCCTGATGTGGATTATTCCATTTTTATCTTCAGCTGTGGTCTAACCATTGGTCTTTTCATTTTTTCGCTTGAGGTGTATACCAGGCATTTATCCAGCTTTTGTTTTCTTTCACGTGTTTTTTGGACTGTATTTAAAAGCTGGGACATGGCTGAAGGTAATGACAACAATAAGAATCAATGTGAACGACTAGTTGGACTACTACATATATACTCCAACCCCTTGATGCTAAACCCTATTTTTCCAGTGAATGAAAGAGAACAAGTGGACTATGATACGCATAAGAAGTTCACTGAACTGTATATAGATCTGGAGAATAAGTTATATAGCTTTAAAAGGCTACAGTGGCAAAGGTTTCATCTAGAAGCATCATTAAAATATAAAATAGTGCCGAGAGGTCTCACAGTATTAAATATGCCTACTTATGGTGAGACCTACCCTGAATTACTTCAAAAATGGCAGAATTTAAATTTACAGCTTAGCTATGATTATATGCATTTGCTTATAGAATTTTTTAAACGACAAGAAAAAGAGCTAGCCGATGAGATAAAGAGGCTACAAAAACAACTGACTAATAATTTTCCTATAGAGGTACTAGGCAGTAAATTAGATGAACTTGCTGACAGTATACAGGGCTATGATAAGAGATTGCAGAATACTAAAACTAAAAAATTGCAAGGGGACCTCAATGATTTTTAATGTAAAGAGGTCTTTTCGTGACCAAGAAGAACAGCTGTGAGTACAGAAAATGTACAAAAAATGACTACAGTACAGATTTCTGAAAATTCAAATATGCATAGTACTGCCCCTTTAAATCAGAATCCCTGTGAGAACAGAGAGAGTATGTATAGAACCTACCACATTTGAAAATGGAATGGCAAAAGAAACTTTCCAAATGGCTTGCACTAACAGAAGAATGGATTCCAGTGTTAATTCTGATTCAGTAGCTTTTTTGGAGCAAAAGGAAGTTACACAAACCTCAATCCTTCCATTTGTGTTAAAGAAGGCGCTGCCAATAAGGGACAGGTCGAGCAGCAGGAATCAAAGAGGGAGAACGCGATTACAGCAGAGAGAACGAGTGACTCCTGCATATATGAACACCAGGAGCAAGAACCAACAAAAACTTGGTAATTAATATATCTAGCTTTTCTTTAACTGATGCACAAGCCTCGTTGTTAAATAGAGGCCTGAACTTTATTCCAGCACAGAAAACAGTATTAACTGATTTATTAAAAGAGCTGAAGTTATTTTCTCGTAACCTAACACTTAAAACCATGTTTAAAAGAAATGTATTTGATAATATGTTTAAACAACCTAGTGCCTTTGTACCCAAGATACATCCCACAGTTGAAACTTTCACTAATGTGTGTGAGAATGAAATTAGAGAGATGCATGCTAAAAATCTTCCACCTAGATTTTATAACTTGAGTAAATCAGAAACTGAAGCACTGTCAGAACTAAATGATTCTCACAGCATTGAAATTAGGCTTGCTGACAAGGGGGGCAGTGTAGTAGTAATTTATTACAAGAAAATGATGGAACTTTTGAATGATACAGACACTTATGTTGAACTAAATGAGAGACAAGTACAAGGTATAATTGATAGGATATCTGTATATATTTTTGACTTATTGATTACTAATTATGTATCAGAGGAATTGTTTGACTACTTTCAGATAGAACATTAAACTATACCCATTATTTATGGTCTACCTAAAATTCAAAAGACATCACACAGCCCCCTATGAGACCTATTGTATCCAGTAAAGGATGGGCCACAGAAGCCATCTCAATTTATATTGAACAAAATTTACAAATAGTCCGAAAATCATGTGAGACTATACTAAGGGATACAAAGGCATTTCTGTGACTGTTATATAATAAGACCAGGAATATTAATAGAAATTATATGTTTGTGACAATGGATGTCACTTCACTGTTCACAGTGATACCGAATAAATGGGGTATTGAGAAAATACGTGATATTTTGACCTTGAAACAAGTTTTTCAAAGCACTAAGATTAATTTGATATGTGTGTTGCTTGACATTGTCCTAGAAAATAATGTCTTTATATTCAATGACAAATTTTATCTATAGAAAGTTGGTGTAGCAATGGGCACAGCTTGTGCTAACAGCTACGCCAACTTACTATTGGCTGCATGGGAAAAAGATAATGTATTAAGTGCTAGCAATAAATATGCTGGCAAAATTGTATGGTATATACATTTTGTAGATGACGTCTTCCTGTTATGGGATGGTACTAGTGAAGAGTTGCAAGAGATGGTGGAGTACTTACATAGCACCACTGAATTTTTAAGATTCACTAGTCAACATTCCAGGGACTCTATTGAGTTCCTAGATGTTTTGGTTAAGAAGACAGCGTTAGATGAACTTACAACAGGGATGTATAGAAAATCTACATGGAGAAATAGTATCTTACATAAGACTAGTATGCATCCAACATTTGTACACAAAATGTAGTGAAAGGACAATATATGAGAATAAGCCGCTTACATAATACAGATGAAGGCTTTGTGAAGACAATGACTATATTAGAGAAAGACTTCTTAAACAGAGGTTATAGTAAGAAAGACATAAATGAAAGCTCTAAATATACCATTGAAAATAGGGATGGGAGATGTAAACCACTCTTCTCAAATACTATAGAAGATGTTAAAAGCAAGGAAGGTCATGATTTTAAAGTTAGATTCCTATAACTTATTCAAGTGACATCAGAAGGTTCTGTAATATTTTTGAGAAGAATTGGAATGTTTTATTGTCGGATCCTGACTTGAGAGAATTGTTAGAAGATAGACCCAGCTTTTCTTTTAGAAATAAGAGGTCCTTAAAAAGGCAACTCTGTTATAAATCCAGAAACAATGAAAGAATGACCCTATCTGATAGGCAGGGAACTTTTCCTTGCAAAAATTGTACAGCATGTGACTATTTATATAATAAATCTACATATAAACATCCTACACTAGGATTTATAATTGATATAGATTTTTATGCTGACTGCAGAACACAAAATTTGGTTTATTTCAGCTTCTGCACTGTCTGTCATGCCTTTTATATAGGCAAAACCAATAGGTGTCTAAAGGAGCGTATTCTTGAACACCTTAGAGATATAAGAAATAAAAAAGACACAAGTGCTTTAGCAAAACATGTGGAAAAAGAAGATAGGAAGCATATTTTTAATTTCATGGTTTTAGAAATAATAAATAAAAGTAAGAGGGGAGGTGAAATAAGGAATAAGGTAGAGGAAGCAGAACAAAGATGGATTTTACTACTTCAGGCAGATAGGTCTCCTGGATTGAACAATGCTGTTTCCTTGAAACCTTTTTTAAAATCCAGACCACTAAAACATTAAGTAATATGGATTATTACATAAAATGTGTCTGTTATATGTATATTTTATCTCATCTTATTCAGAATATAAGGCAAATTAATGTACTGATGTATGCAATTTTAGTCTATGTCATAGTTCTATATATGTTTTCATTGGCTGAACCATATTTTAAATACCAATGTTTTAACTGTTTTTATGAGTCTGAAGAAGTGATCAGCTGACTTAGATCGCAAAAGCGCTTACTCTTGTTTAATAAAGTGGTATGAAACTGCAAGTGAACCGTTTCCTACCTTGACTACTACATCTCAGTTACAACTTTTGGTTTTATAAAGGGCACTACTGTGAAGCTGCAAGTGATTTATTTCCTGACATGGATTATTCCATTTTTATCTTCAGCTGTGGTCTAACCATTGGTCTTTTAATTTTTTTCTGAAAGAATTAAACCCTGTACCACATGAACTACACCTCACCTTAACCTTCTGTGACAACTGCCAAACTAAAGCAAAAATGGAGGAAATGGATAGATTCAAACCTCAAACCCTTGACACAGAAAGCAGCAGCATTAACCCATTATATTAATTCATAAGTTATAAGTGGAATAGTGTGATGCAGGAACCAAATATTTATACAGACACACATACAAACACAGATGTGACCATCAATTACAGCTTGCACAAAGTCAGACAAGAGGCAAATGGAGGTGAACTACAGGAAGTAGTGCATTAATATTGCACAGAATGACTTGCATTATTGACTGAGTATAAACTTCAGCAACTTTTAACCTTAGTTGATTCATCAGAAAATGAAGAACTGTCTGGCAGTTATTACAGAGGACTAAGGTTTGAAGCTCTTATTGTAGTCAAAAATGTAATGTTTGATTTTTTCTACTTCCATTTGTCTACTGTCTGAATTTGCCCCCCTGCACCTCCTAAGTAATGTGTGCTAGCCCTAACTCTAATGCTGCCCCTTCCCTCAACCCTAACCCTATACCTTGCCTTCAGAAAAACTTTCCCATAACACTGCCACTAGGCAAGACACACTCAGACATACAAACTTTCACAAACAGCACTATATCTATCCCCTAAGCAAACTTTAACCCTAAAATACACAAACTCATACACAAACATACAACACCTATCCTTTACTCATCTCCGACCATAACCCTAACTCATTTATACACACACACTCACACACACACACACACACACACACACTCACATCTCCAACCACAGATACCTGTCTTGACGGTACACACCATTGACATTAAACCACACCCCCTACATTTGTCAAAGAAATGGCATTTGACAAAACCGAGGGTAACCATATATTTTACTATCAAAATGTTGCGGGACAAAATAATTCCTGCTCAGAACACCGAATAAGAAGTATGAAAAAAACATTCAACAAATCACAGTGTTGAATAAGGTGAACGAATTCAGCAGATTCGACACTAAAATCAAACACATCACTTGATGCCTGTGTAGGAGCGCAGGTAAACTAAACTCCTATTTTTGCAGGGGGGCAAGCTCCCCTGCACCCCCCTGTGGGGGCTGCACCCCCCCAACCCCCTGCTAATTATATATTCCAACTCTAAGATTGCACTACAGTGAGGAAAGGGATGAATTTCCCAAACCACACTGTACTGCGATCTCTGTACAGTACTTCGAGTTTATATCAGCGAATGCACTGTGCATTCACTAATATGAACTTTTGACACGAGATGTTCAGCAAGATGGAAATTCAAACATCCATGTTTCGAGTTTTCCATCTGCAGGGCATCCCTATTCACGATTTTAATAGTAAACTATATATATATATATATATATATATATATATATATATATATGTGTGTGTGTGTGTGTGTGTGTGTGTTTATGTATGCTTTTTAGTGCATGCATGCAAATTTAAAACAGATTTCAGATGCAGAACAGTTAATGAAGCTAGATGACATTTGTACCTTTTCACTTTTGGCCAAACAAAGTGTATTTTTACATTAAAAAGGCTGGGATTGCAATTCTAGTGGGAGTAGAAATGTAGCCTGTTCTGAGTTGGGAACTGCACAGCAAGGCTTAAAGTAAGAATTACTTGTTATAACTAGTTATTTGAGCTGCTTCCAATGCCTTTTCACTTTTGGCTAACTGAAGTGTGTTTTTATACTAAGAAAGCTGAGACTGAAATAAATACATACAGAAATAAATAAATAAAAGCTGAGACTGCAATTTTACTGGGAGAAGAAAGGTGTTATAGCTAGCACCTTTTCACTTTTGGATAACCAAATTGTGTTTACACATTAAGAAGACTGGGACTGCTATTCTAGTGGCGGTAGTAAAGTAGACTAGTCAGTGTGAGATGAAAAATACACAGAGAGGCTGAAAGTGAGATAGTTTCATCAGTCAAAGGTCTTTTTACAGACTTTCTTGGGTGATAATCTGTACTTGAGAGCTACTTTTGCTGTGCTTTTATATTAAGAGGCTCCGGGATCATCAATCTTGTGGCAGAAGGTATTTATCCGGCCTCTCTGAGTTGGGAGGCATTCCAGGCTGCTTAAAGTATACTTGTTTATCAGCCAGAGGGTGTGGGACTTAGTTTTCAGCTCTTTCTGTCTGCTATAAATTAGGGACGTTTTTGCAGAAATACATACATACATACATACAAACAAATATTTCAAGCACGGGCATTAATGCCCTTCTAGCTTGCCAATATACCAAAACACTTGCCCCCATAATAAGTGTTCAGGCTGTTATTAAAAATATTTAAACTAGTACTTGCTTTAATGTAATTTGGTAGTCATTTCCATGCATCAGCTATTTTGTCAGAGAACCAATTAGTACACTTCTCATTCCTATATAATCTTGTGCATAGGTTGTCTGACGATTCCCTTTTTGATAACCCCAAACATTCCCAGAGGTAGTTGTCTCTAAATGCCCTATGTACCTGAATAAGATCTCCTTTTAGGTATCTGTAAGAGACACTGTACAAGTTCAGATATTTTAGTCTTTCGTAATAACTTAAATTTTCACATGCATGTTCTTGGTATATTTCCACTCCACTCTTTCCAGTTTACTCATGCTTGTTTTCTTATACGATTTCCATATTGTTATTCCACACTCAAGTTTAGGTCTAATGTAACTAATAAACAATGATGTCATCATTTTTTATTTCCTAGACTTTATAAATCTTTTTATACAACCTATAGTTCTATAACTGTCATAAACCAATTGGTTGGCATGATTGGAAAAATTCAGGCATGATTAGAAAAATTCAAAGCTGAATGTACCCATATACCCAGGTCCTTAAATGAGTCTACAGTTTCAATAACTGTGTGCTGTATTAAATATTCATCTTTCAGTTTATGTCTCCCAAATTTCATATGCTTAGTTTTTGATATATTTATCAGCATATTATTCTCCTGTGCCCAAATAATCAATTTAGTCAAGTTATTTGGCAGACATGCCTTATCTGTAACACATGTAATCGGTTTACCCAATTTCATGTTGTCTGCATATACACTGTAGAACACCTTAGATGAAAAAGTTAGGTCTGAAAGATACAATCTAAACAAGTAAGGGCCTAGTACAGAGTTCTGTGGGACACCCTGACTGTAACCAAGGATTTCACCTGTCCAGTTGTTGTATGATACTTGCTATGTCATATTTGTAAGCCAAGCAGCTATCAATCTTATCAAGAGTACATCAATACCTAGTTGTACTAATCTATTGATCAGTGTTTTGTGTGTGACCCTGTCAAATGCTGAAGTTAAATATATATAAATTACATCACAACACAAATTTTCATTTGTAGCTGTTATTATATTGTTATAGAACATCATGTTACAGGTGGTAATAGATCTGTTTTCAACATATGCATGCTGATATATGGTTTCAAGTCCCAACCTATCCATTTCTGACAATAACGTATCCAATATTACCTTTGCCATTATTTTTCCACAACAAGAAAGTAGACTTAAGGGTCTATATGACTGGGTTTGTTCTACTCCCCTTTCTATTAAAGACAGGTTTAATAATCACATGTCTCCAATCTTGAGGAATCCACCCATATTTATATGACCTAGTGAATAATAGATATAATGGTGCCATAAGTTCTTGTTGAAGTGTTCTCAGGTCATTGTTACCAATTCTGTCTCCTCCCTGTGCTTTGTTTGGATCTAGTTTGCACAGTTCTTTTTCAATATAATCTAATTTGATTCCAGTGTCTGGGGTTACCTGGATGTCACTAAGATAACATATCACCCCTTTTGTGGAGCCAAACTGTTTTGCATAAGATTTTGTAAATATATCTATAATTTTTTGCATCTAATTTTAGAATCTGCACACAGTTTATCGATTTGTGTGTCTTTACTCCTTTCACATCTTATGTATCTATAAAAAGGTTTCCTATTATGCTCAATATCTTTATATAAATTTTCTTCAAATTTTTCTTGATCTTGTCTCACATCTGTTTGTCCAGCTTGTTTATTTCAGTTTTCAAAGCTGTAGTTTGACCTGTCTTCCATTTTGTATATTGTTTGTCTCTCACCTTAATCAGATATATTGTTCTTATGGAAGTATATCCCCCTGATGTTGTATGCCTAGATGCTGATGTTAAATATTTTTTTGGATTTTTTGCACTCAAACAATTTCTCTTTCAAAACTTTCCACTGCTCAGTTGTTGTTAGCAGTACTTAAGACTAAAACCCTTATCACACAAAGACTTTGCATGGAGCTAAGCTTGGGACAGCTAGATAGTATCATACAGCACTAAGATCATAGCACTATCTAACATCTAGCCTTCACTTACTCAGGTGACGCAATACTCCAACCCTAATACAGGTTCTAATAACATGGATTTGCAATTTTATGATGTCTTTGTGGCCACCTTGGTAGATACAGGCATTCTGAGGCAAAGTAGAAATTGTCTCATGTACTCAGACAACATACTTTTTTCGCATCATATTGCCACTGTAAAAACATTTTTTTATACTTTTCCTTAAATATCACCCACCATTCAGACCATTTTTTATAAAATGTTCCGAGTCTAATATGACCTTTCCATAACTGTATTACTAATCTCTTTTCTTCTTCATTCCATGCACAATCATTTATCTTTTTTATTCATTTTCCTGTTTTTATATATTCCTTGTTTTCCTTTATCTCTAGCCATATTCCAAGATGATCAGAAATTCCCATTTCAACCACCTCCCCTTCTCCTATAACTAAACCTTCTAATACTATATAATAATCGCTTTCAGTTCTATACATACCCCTTTCCTATGTCCATAAATTTTTGTCCCAAAGTTTTAACTTACCATATCTTACAACTTCTAAAATTTTCTTATATCATTTCCTTTCTTTTTATGCTTGCCTCTTAAATAACAATTAAAGTTTCCTGTTATTATAATATTCATTTTTATACCCGCGGTGGTGGTGCTGCAGTACTGTTGTCACCTCACAGTAAGACGCTGTCCGGTTCTATTCTCAGCTAGAGCGTCTTCTGTGTAGAGACATGCGTGAATGGGCATACCTTCGTTGAAGGTTGTGCATCAGGGCTGGTAACTCAGCACGTAAAAAAAAATCAACTACCAACCATTATAGGACCGGAGTTCCGCTGTGGCGGCCCCTAACCAGGAAAAGCCGAAAGACACAACAGCATAATATTCATTTTTATCGCTATGCAGTCTAAAATCTGATGAAACAAACTTTCCCTTTCTTTATGGTTAGTATAAGCAGTAATGTTAAAATTCTATATACTTGTTCTTCATATTTTAAATCTACAATGGTTAATCTTCTCATTTTACTAAAGTTACATCTACTATCATTACTGTATTTCTACAGAATACAGCTATTCCAGAATATCTCTCCTTTCCCAAATTCCACATTATCTTTCCTCCTCATAGTTTTTCTGTAATCTTTCATTTGTTAAAAATCTTGTATCTTCTAATATAATTACATCTACATCACATATATTACACCATTCCAAAATTCCTATTCTTTTTACTATATTCATATTAATTCAATTCACATCTACAGAAAACACTCTAAAATGTTAATTTTCTCTTTTGCTTAGATTCACAGTTTCATAAGTTCATAGATAATAACTAGGCTAGCTTTCTTAATGGTCATTGTAAGCCTAACCAGTTTCCTTCCCAAAGGTGAGAATCAAACACTGTACTTTGTTTCTGTGAGTCAAAGACGTTAACCATTATACCAAGCCCCAGTCTTTAACTGTAAATATTCTTTTTCATTCATTTCCTTTCTTTTTTGCTGATGTATGTATCCTTTAAATTTTCATTTCCTGCTTTTACACTTTTACTAATAGAATTGTATTCACTTTTTATGTCTTCTTCATCAGTTCTTTCAGAACCTTCTTCTATGTCCTCTTTATTATTTTAAAATTTCTTCTTTCTTTTTCATTTTCCTTATTCTTTTTTTTTCATTTTTGCAATCCATCTATAAATGTCCAATTTTGTAACATTTATAACATTTCAATTCACATGTTTACATCATGTTGTATTTCCCCACAAATATAACATTTTCTTTTGTCAGTTACTTAACAAATGTTCTTCTTTTCCAAAATAAAAAAGACCTTTTGAGTTGTCTCCAGTTTTTTACAACACCTATTCCTCTCCACATTTATCACCTTGATATCTGTGTAATTTCTTCTCTTTCTATTTTAGCACAATATGGTGGTGCTGCGGTAGCATTGTCGTCTCACAGTTAGATGTTGCCCGTTCGATTCTCAGTTAGAGTGTCTTCTGTGTGGCGACATGCATGAATGGGCGTTCCTTCGTTCAAGGTTGTGCATTAGGCCCGGCAAGCCAGCACGTAAAAATCTACTGCCAATCATTAGCGGATCGGAGTTCCGCTGTGGCGACCCCTAACCGGGAAAAGCCAAACGACACAAATTACAATCCCAGTCACCAGTCCTAAACCACTTTGTCATAAACTTTTGCAATGTCCAGTACTTCTTTATATAAAGCTTTCAGATGTCCTTTGAAAGGCTGTCTTTCTACCTCTGTCAAAATTGTACACAAATCATCTTTTCTGTTTCCCTGTCAAATGCTTTTATCATATAAAGATGCTATGGGTCTCAGTCCTTTTTTATATTCTCCAAAAACATTTTCCATGAAAAGCAGTCTCAAATATAATGTCACAAGATGTCTCTCTGTTAATAAGAATAAGTGCTCTTACCTCATGTGAGTTTACTTGCAAAAGAGCTATTAAATTGTCCCACACTTTTTACCCGTCTACGTCTTTGAATCCTTACCAAATACTTCCATTTTTCATTTTCTTCTGCCTTCTTTTCTGCTACTCCATTTTGCCTAATTTTACTTTCTAGCATATGTTTTCTTTTCCATCTCACCACTCTTCTTCAGGATTGTCTCTGCATCTTTCTTTTGTATTTTCTCCATGATGTGCCCCCTCAAGAAACATCTCCTTCATTTTCCGGCTCATGCTGCACCACCATTTCTTTAAGTAAATCATCCCACAACCCTCCCAAATGAAGGGTTATAATTATATAGCCACCATTTGCTGACTCATCTCCATCAAACAGGTTTCTTTAAAACATTTCCATAGAATCCTGCACACATTCTATGGCTTTGATATTTGCTTTTTCCTTCATTTCTTTCCCAACTCCATCATCTCCTTCTTTCTCCATCTGCCTCCCTGTTTCTCTGGGCCACCTCTGTGCCTAGAACAGAAACATGAAGTGCTTCTCCAAAATGGGTCCCACTCAAAACAATGACAAGTAGGGTTTATATATATATATATATATATATATATATATATATATATATATATATATATACACACACACACACATATATATATATATATATATATATATATATATATATATATATATATGTGTGTGTGTGTGTCGGGGGGGGGGAATAACAAAGCAAACCTAAATTAAGTATTTTAACTAAAATCACAATTCTGCCATGCAAGTCAATGGCAGGCAGAAGACAACATGGCCAGTGAGTAGTGGTTGCTAAGGGGGGAGGCTCAGTGTGAGACATGTAACTATGCATTAGCAGGCAATCCTATGCAAATGAGGGGAATGATAGTGAATCCCAGTTCTCCCCAGCATGCTAGTCAGGTCCCAACAGTGTAAGAGCAGGAATAGCTTGGTGCAAGCCTAGGAGTTAGCTGACATCATGGGGGGGTGTCAAGCATACTGTAAGCAGAATGGAGCCCTGTGGCTCAGATCTGCTCCTAGCTAAGCACAGCTAAGCAAGGGTGTGTGTCTGACTCTGCCTAGCACTCTGCACATTGCCTAAGTGGGTGTGCACATCGCGCACTGGGTTCTAAAGGTTCAAAAACAAAGTTAAACCAGGAAATAGCAGCTTTGTGCACATTTAAGCACTCTGTTTGTGAGGCGTGCCTCCGGGCTTAAACAGGAAGGCAATGGAAAGGGAAAACAGCAGTAGGAAACCAAGGTATGTGTAGGCCTAAGGATACTAGATACAGGTACCTTCCAAAGGCCAACTGGGGATATGATGGGGATCTCACAGGCATCAGAATCCAGAGTACTCCACCAGTTCCTGGATGCCATGTCAGCACATGTCGGTGAGCACCTATATTTCCCCAACACCCGTGAGGCATTGGCCAGCAATATGCAACTGTTCCACCAAATAGCAGAGTACCCTGAGGTAGTGGGTGCGATAGACTGCATGCACATATGCATCAAAGCACCACCCGGTGAGCGGGGTAGGGTCTACATCAACCGCAAGGCCTTCCCCTCTATCAACTGCCAGATTGTGTGTGATGCCCAGGGCATAATAATGAATGTGTGTGCTGGCTGCCCTGAAAGCTATCACAATTCCCACATCTGGAATTTGACACAGCTGTACCAGAGATTTGCCAATGGGGACATCCCTCACGGTCACCTAGTGGGGGATGCTGGAGATGCACTGGAGCCATGGCTGATGACACCCATCAGAAATGCACACACATCCGAACAAGAACTCCATAATGAGGCACATGCACAGACCAGAATTATAGCAGAGCGTGTGTTTGGGATGCTCAGTTTCAGTGCCTGGACACATCCGGTGGAGCCTTGCAGTACTCACCAGCTACATGTACCCAAATTGCCCTCATATGTGCCATGCTACACAATATGATCCTGCGGAAACAGCTGCAGCAGGAGCAGCATGGGGCAGGGCCACACAGCCCCCCACCATTGCCAAAGCCTGCACAGGCACAGAGTGACTCAGAGGAGGAACAACCTGAGCATGCCCCAGTAGGCAGAAGGAGGTGTGCTCAGTATGCCTTGGCCTTGGCAAAGATGCAACGCATAGCGCATACACTGACATATGAGAGACCCAGGTAATAACACCTCTCCAACTCTCACATACAGTAAAAGGGATGCCAAACATTAAACTACCTGTGCTCAACCATGTGTAGGGAGTGTACTATGTGCATCCAACATAGGCAGTCCTGCAGCACCACCCTCAATCCTGGGACTCCCACAAGGTAAGTGACTCACACATGCCAGTCAGAGGGGTTAACATACCCAACAAAAGTCATAGCCAGCAGGACGGGTGTAAACAAATGCAATCAAAGGCTGTGCTATGGCCTCTGAATTATATCTATGGGTAACCTCCCCACCCCAGGCCTACACAGACAGACTACAGCAGGTCAGGCAGTGGGATGTTGGTTCTGAAGGGTAGGAAGTCAGAAACTAATATGTAGGTAAATCAAAGCTAAGATCTGCAGTACACTGGTATGCCTCTAGTCAGCATGATAGGTAATAATACAGAATGGAATGGAGTACCTAACATACCAGTACAGTCATAGCAAATGTGTACAAGTGTTAGGTGTGCCCTCCCATCCTACGTAGAAATGTAGTAACAGTCAGGTGTGCCCTCCCAATCCTGTGTAGAAATGTAGAAATAGTCAGGTGTGCCCCCCCAACCTATGTAGAAATGTAGTAACAGTCAGGTGTGCCCTCCCATCCTGTGTAGAATTGTAGTAACAGTCAGGTGTGCCCCCCCTCCCAATCCTGTGTAGAAATGTAGAAATAGTCAGGTGTGCCCCCCCATCCTATGTAGAAATGTAGTAACAGGCAAAGTCCAAATGATCGACGGATACCTTGCAGAAACAGTATGCTACCTGTAGATGTACAACACATAGGTCAGCACTGCAGTACAGACTACCTGGACTTGATCCACACATTCAGTACAGATGGGCATACTGGGCATGCTCACACACTTAGAGAAATGAAGGCAATGTCAGTCAACAACATACTGAAAGGTCATACTGGGCATGCTCACACACTTAAACACATGAAGGCCATGTCTGCAAACACCAGTGGACCAGACTTATCTGGCAGTCACAGATGTTAGTGCAGACACTCCTCAGTATGCACCACACATGCTTTGCACACACAGTGGAGAGGAATACAGACATATATCTAAGGACAACTTACTATAATAAGCCAAAGGTAGACATACATAGATGTGTGTTAGAGGGTGACTATCACAAGGAGCCATCCAGGCCTGTCCCACCCAGCACACAGCCAAAGGGCTACAACTACATGAGGTTCAGATGTCACTCATTGTACATACTACCCACTGGTATCTGTCAGCAGTGCAGAGTATGTGGTGCACGTGCTAGTTGTGCAACATGACTGTACAAGAAGTAGTCATCTAGCAGTTGTATACACATACCTGTAAAATATGACCCTGTGTGTACCCGCATGTGGTGTGTCAACCTCCAGATGAATAGGTTATGGCCCATGCACACACACTGCCCTCTCCATAGCCCTACTATGACAAGCCTGCTGAGGTCATCCACTGTGAAATACACCTTTGGGAGAGTTGTAGCCCAGTAATCTCTGTGGCATGTTCCATAACTGTGCACTGCTGTAGTGTGATAAACTACTTAGGTAGGAGTTCCAATCCCAGACATGGCAACTGTGTGTTTGTGTGTGTGTGTGTGTGTGTGTGTGTGTGTGTGTGTGTGTGTGTGTGTGTGTGTTTGCATGTGTGTCTGTCTGACTGTGTCTGTGTAAAGAGCAATGCTTTTTAGGGTAGTCACACTCCCTACAATTCAAATGCTCTACTTTGGCAAGGCTGCTGATGTCATCCACCTAGAAATACACCTATGGGAAGGTTGTAGCCCAGTAATCTCCATAGCACATCCTATAACTGTGTCCTGCTGTAGTGTGATAAATTAGTTAGGTAGGAGTTCTAATCCCAGACTTGGCAAGTGTGTTTGTGTGTGTGTCTGTTTGACTGTGTCTTTAGAGAGCAATGCTTTTTAGGGTAGTCACACTGCCTACAATTCAAATGCTCTACTTTGGCAAGGCTACTGATGTCATCCACCTAGAAATACACCACTGGGAAGGTTGTAGCCCAGTAATCTCCATAGCACATCTTATAACTGTGTACTGCTGTAGTGTGATAAATTAGTTAGGTAGGAGTTCTAATCCCAGACTTGGCAAGTGTGTGTGTGTTTGTATGTGTGTCTGTTTGACTGTGTCTTTAGAGAGCAATGCTTTTTAGGGTAGTCACACTCCCTACAATTCAAATGCTCTACTTTGGCAAGGCTGCTGATGTCATCCACCCAGAAATACACCTCTGGGAAGGTTGTAGCCCAGTAATCTCTGTAAGGCATCCTATAACTGCGTATTGCTGTAGTGTGATAGAATAGTTAGGTAGGAGTTCTAATCCCTGGCAACTGTGTGTGTCTGTGTGTGTGTGTGTGTGTGTGTGTGTGTGTGTGTGTGTGTGTGTCTATGTTTGTGTAGAGAGCAATGTATTGTAGGCTAGTCACACTCACTACAATTCAAATGGCCTACTTTGGCAATCCTGCTGATGTCATTCACTGTGAAATACACCTTTGGGGAAGAAGAACTCCAGTAATCACCATGGTGCGTCCTATAACAGCATCATGATGTAGTGTGATATTCAACTCTGGTAGGGGTTCTATCCCCACACATGACACTGGTGGATGTTTTGTGTGTGTTTCTATGTTTGTGTAGGGAGCAATGCATTTTAGGCTAGTCGCACTCACTACAATTCAAATGGCCTACTTTGGCAATCATGCTGATGTCATTCACTGTGAAAAACACCTTTGGGGAAGGAGAACTCTAGTAATCATTGTGGTGTGTCCTATAACAGCATTATGCTGCAGTGTGATATAGAACTCTGGTAGGGGTTCTATCCCCACACATGGCACTGGTGGATGTTTTGTATGTGTTTCTATGTTTGTGTAGGGAGCAATGCATTTTAGGCTAGTCACACTCACTACAATTCAAATGGCCTACTTTGGCAATCCTGCTGATATCATTCACTGTGAAATACACCTTTGGGGAAGGAGAACTCCAGTAATCTCTGTGGCATGTCCTATAATGAAATAGTGCTATAGTGTAATATACTAGTTAGATAGGAGTTCTAATCCCAGACACAACAAGTGTGTGTGTGTGTGTGTGTGTGTGTGTGTGTGTGTGTGTGTGTGTGTGTGTGTGTGTGTGTGTGTGTGTGTGTGTGTGTGTGTGATTTGTATCCTGTATGGTGGTGGTTGTGAGTGTATAACAACTGGACTCATTGTGGAGTGGGATTTGCAAACTACTTATATGGTGGGTCAAGTATATATCACAATGTCCACCGTACAGGGATAACAGATGTAAAATAGCCAAGAATCTGGTGTGCAAATCCATACCCCTAAATGTGACATCAATGCCAGCTGAACATTAGCAACCCTTGTATTACCCAGGGTACACTCTCAACCCATGTCTCATACACATGCACAGACTTGCCTAGGCAACAGCCGCTATGCTGGTAGTACCCTGCATATTGCCCACTGATAGTAACCATGGTGTGATTGCAGTGGGCTACAGAGGGCATGGTACCCTGTCCATCTGTCCAATAGGCATTACATGCCAACAGTGCACCTCCCTCATGTTCCCCACTGGACACCTGCAACACCTGTGGTGCCATCAAATGTGACCCACAAAGGAAATAACATGGGTGAAACACAAGCCCTGTATTAACAGATGCCACTGACACCAGGGTATACTGGTATCATGTTATCATTGTAGGTGCGGGGCCAACCTACTGTCCATGAACAGCTCCTGCCACATGAGGCCAGGACTGGCATATCTGATGATAATGATCAATGTACACAACAAAGACCAGACACCCCAGGTACAGTTCCACATGTCACTGTATATGCATGTGGGAGGTGTGCACATCCCAGACACTGTCCATATCATGGACTAAGGAACACATACATGGCAAGTAATGCACAGCATTGGCCACACGCAATAGTCACCTAGGTGACTGGATGGTGAATACAATATTCACCTGTGTGGGCAACTCCAGATACTACAGCCCTGAGCAACAATGCAGATCATTGTCATATGGCCTGATGCCAAGGGGCACCCATCACCTATCCTTGTAAAATCATCTGGCACCATCAACCACAACATACCCGTGAAGCAGTGTACACATGCATATCAGTACTGGCACCCGTGTCTGTGTATGTGGTGTATGATGCGTATGACTACATTCACACTCACTACAACCCCCATTGGCATATTGAAGCATGCTGTCTGATGTCAGACACCTCCACATACCCTTTGCACATATAACCTCCGTATGACCCCTGTGGTGCATGTGATACCTGCACAGTACTAGTGATGAGTTGTATTCCTGGCCCTGCTAAGTGTGGCAATGTGTATGCATCCCTATGAGAGTGTGGCTGTGTTAACGCTGACACCTTTTCATGCAGGCAGGCACTGGTACTAAACCTACCACATAGCTACCATATCCCTGTTGAAGTTGTCACCCACCATCACATATACGTTCTATGGGCTCCCCAACATGTAACCTATGTGGCGCATCCAATAACTGCATGGACATGTGATAGCACTGCATAGTCATCGGGGGGTTTGATACCCTGTACTGGTAGGTGTGTGACACAAACATGTGTAAGTTTTACTCTGCCACCCCTCACTGGCTTTTCTGTGCCTCTGTCTGCCTCTCTTACTTCCTCTCTGGTGGATGTGGACACTTACATCTGCTTTGCTTAGGCAGCAGCATGTGTATTTTCAGTAATGCTCAGGATCAGCTGATGGTCTCTGCATGAACTGCAGATCTCCTCTAGCTGACTGCATGTGGAACAGCTGTGGTAACATTCCCATAGCCAATTGCATGGAAACACACACCAATATCTAGGAACATTATGTTGCTGTTGAGCCTTTCATTCACTGTGAGCAGGAACTCGATCTGTTGTTTCGCAAACAGCATCTCAGATGGATTGGGGTGTACCTCTAACAACATACACTGTGGAAACAGGACAACACACAGGAGGGGGATGTGCCTGACCTGACTACAGACTGTAAGTGCTGCTATACTGCATTTGGAGTAATGTTGGTTTAACAGGGTGTGTGTGGATATGGTTATCCTACATGTTTACATAAATGCCATGTCAGTGCTATGTTTATGAGGGAACACCCATCTGTAGGGCCATCTGCAGACTAGCCAGTGTGTGGTGCCTTTTGTTTCAGGTTTTACCCACAGAGCACCTATCTGTGAACTGCAGAAGGTAGTGTGAGGATTGTAGTCTGTAGATGGTGACAGCTGTGAGAGTTAGTGACATCATATCCCTCATAGGACATATGGTGCAACAAACCCTATTACAACATTAAATGTATGAGGTTATCACAGCAACACGTCAATATTGGCCCTGTATATGTGCCTCCAGCCACAACCCTGACAATCTTTGTACATATGTCATGCAGTAAGGGGTGCATATGTACTATACACCATAATTACGGACATCAAATCTGATAACAAGCCAGTGAGATATCAGACTGCTACACATGTAATGTATAGTGGGGGTTATATTTGATGACATAACCTGGACATTCTGTGGTTGTGTGTACAGTACTAAGGTCTGTGTACTTGTGATTGTTGGCAGTGTGTGTATTGTTAATATGTACCCTGGCCAGTGTACAGACTGTGGTAGGTGTCATTGTTCTTGGTCCTGTTCTATCTGATGTTACATGCTGCTCCACTGTATGTTAACCTATCAGCTTACATGTTTGTAGGGCCATACACACACATGTCTCATACCACAGACAGGAAGCGGACCACACTGTGTAGCAGCCCTGTATATGTATGGTGAGTGTGTGGGTGGCACATATGAGGTTGGTGTTGAACAGATAGTCCATATGCTGTAATAATATGCTACCGTGCCATATGTAGCTGTGGCTGTGTTCACATTGGTTGTGGTGATGCACCTACACACAGGTGTATGTTACTCTGTGCTATGGCATGCCTGTAGAGCCTGCTATGTATGTGCAGGTACATGTGCATTCCCCCATAAGAAATGTAGGCCAGTGTTGAGCCAGTTTGCCTGTAGCCTGCACAGTGCTTTGTTACATGCCTAGCAGCCTAGTGTACTTAACCAGTGAGATGTAATGTCCAGTTACTTGCCAGATATACTGCTGCCGGGCCACCATAACAATCATGTATGTCAGACAGAGCAGTGGGATGCTGTACAGATGTATGTTAATACCTAGTGGATGGTATGTGGCCATGACACCCCCTTACGAATGGTTATTATGTGACAGGGATGTGCGAATGCATAACCTATGGGGGCAAATGTTTACCAGTTGTTACATGTTATACCCATCTACGTGGCTGACATCCACATTGTCAGGACTGGTCCACATGCCTTGCACTATGAGGTTATGTGCCTACCTCTGGACTGTCCAGTGTCTGTCAGACTGTCCACATATATTGGCCATTATCTCTGCTGTAGTCCACAGGAGCTTTACGTGCTAGCAGTGGTACTGTACTATGATGTTCTTAGGATGTCTGTCAGTAACCAATGGCACACATGTTAAAAGCAGATGTGACCTCCCACACACACCATGTCTATGAAGACAATCCCTATTACACTAGCAATACTCTACAGGCATACCTGCTATACATACCTAACATCCCCTTCCACTATGACGTGGGGTCTACATGGGCTGAGGTAGGGCTACATTCCATTTTCAGGACATATGGTGATGATATATGTACATATACTTATCCAGATATCTATATAGACATACAGATATACATATCAACATACATAGATGGATATGTATATGTACATAGATATACAAATAAACACCAAGATATATACATATACAGAACAACATATGTCTACACATATACAGATAGGGATACATATGCACATATACATATAGATATCTACATATATTTTGACAATAGTAGGTATATCAGAATTGATATGTATGCACATATAGTTATTGATATCTACATATGTACCAACATAACTAGGCATATCTGTATACATAGGATGTGCATATGTATATAGGTATATATACATATACATATATCTATGTATACATATATCTATATATACACACATGTATATGGGAGAGCTACAGTATCCTGAAACCCCAAAGTCCAGAAGACCATCAGGGGTGTGCTGCCCTAAGGTATATGAATGTACATTACCATACAATCCACCTTGGTTAAATGTAGGCCTACTGCCAGCTGCCATACAGACTGTTCTGTTTGTTAGTGTGCTTGTGATGGTGTCAGTTGTGCCTTGTTATGTAACAGTTACATTCCATTGTGTAAACTGAGGTCTTTACCCCCTAGGGATTGTCTACAGAGTGTAGATAGAGGCTGTTGAACTATACACCTGCATTACTTACCATTGATTGTTCCTGTGGGCCAGTCGGTCTGTACTATTGCACTACTTGATGGCCTTGGCCTGGACAGTAACATTTGTTAACTTTTCTAGACTACTGTATTAGTATAACTGTTTCACAGTTGCATTACTCAGTTTATATTGGTGTCCACGTCTAAATAGCTATATGACATGGCATATACAACTGTAATAGTACGCAAATAAAGCTTTCTTATTTATGCACACCTGTTTGTGGTGTTATATCCATTGATATCTTTGTGGGTATATGTTGCAGGCAATGAATGTCATTTCTATGGGTGGCTTATACAGTCTCCAGTTGGTAAGGTGGTAACTGTCGGAATAGTGGCTTCCATATTGTGTGCACGTACTACATATGTAACTTACTGTACATATCTCTGCGTGTGTATGTGTAGTTACATATATGTATATATGTATATATATATATATATATATATATATATATATATATATATATATATATATATATATATATATATATATATATATATATATATGTATATGTGTGTATATATCTGTATCTGCATATATATGTCTGTATATATGATACCCATGTCGTGTCAGGTCCTGGTTATGGGTTCCACAATACTTGGTAGTGTATTGCAGGGTGGACGTGTTTGGCTGTGGGGGGTTATACCTATTTGTGCAAGATGTATATTGTTTGGGGCCTCTCAACCCCATTAATGTTGCATGTGGACATATATGTTTTAGTTATTTCTCCATTGTTATCTAGAGATTTATGTCCGTATATACCTATATGTATCTATATATGTATATATATATATATATATATATATATATATATATATATATATATATATATATATATATATATATATATATATATATATATATATATATATATATATATATATATATATATTTACATAAATAGATATGTTGTATCTGTTTAGATGATATATTTCGACACACATAGATCTAAATGTTGGAGTACATTCTCTGTACTGTTGACTGGGCTGGATGATATGTTTTTTAAAACATCAGGGTTATGTATATCTGGCATGGCTTAGTGGTAAATCACTTTGACTATGGTGTGCAGTGTCCTAGGTTCAAGCCCTGCAGATGCTGTTTAATTTGTTGCTGGGCAGAACACGGGCCGCTGGATACAGAGTGATTAAGACACTTTAAAGCAGTTGTAAGCAGGTTTGCACTGGTTTGTGCAGAGGTAAGCACTTCCGGTTACAGTGCTTTATATTCATTTAGCTTCTGAATTGCTTAACCAGTGTAGGCATTGCTTACCCCCATGGAAACAGGCTTAAACATGCTTACTGCTGCTTAAAACTGCCTACTCCCACTTACCCCCGTGCTAATTTCTTTAAAAGAAAATAAAAAGAGGTTGATAGGAAAGTGGTGAAAAAAGGGGCATAAAGAGGGAAAGACAGTAGGGAAAAATAGCCAGGGATGTGCAGGAAGGGTGTAGGGAAGGTCCGTAGCTGCCCATTTCTTCTACAGCAACCGCTGTGCATATACACTGCATTTGGAGGTAGATTTGGACACTCAAACTCCTAGGAGGGGGTGAGGATAACAATAATAAGTTGTGATGCCAATTAGACCAGATTACGTGTGTCCAGTGGACATGTGTGTGAAATGGACAGCTATGTATGGGGCAAGATTTTTTGTGGGAACAGATTGCCCTTGTTTTGTTTTTTTCTCAGGTGAGAGTGGGATGTTGGGGAGGGGTAGTAGGTATATTTGGGGAGGTAGGTTGGGTAGGTTAACAGACAAGACAAACAAGATGCATACAGGGGCGGTATATGAAACATGTGGGGGTAAACACCTTGATGGGGAAGGGTGTTGGGAAATTGGAAGCCCACAAGCCCCCTAGTGGAAAGAGTGGGACTGAGGTCCCCATCCATGGGCAGTCACCACTGCACCTTCACAGCCCCGAAGGTGGCTGTGCTAGGGGCTGAGTCACAGAGCCAGGCTGACTCTCTAATTGTGACACACAGCTCTTGAGCTGGCAGAGAAGATCACCAAACTGCTGGTTGATCTCACTACGCACCCCAACCCCGACCTGGCGAAGGGTTACAGGTGCTTGTCCACACCCACGCCCAGGGGGGGCGAGCCCCATCCCTTGAGGCAGTTCCACCTGAAGATGGTGCAGGACCAACGGACAAGTAGGTCCCGGTTTGGGCCCCAGACATGCTGGTGCCCAGTGCCACGGCCAGCTGAGGTGGGACAGGTTGGTCCACTGGGACCGGCCTTCCCAAGCGTGCTATAGTGTTTAGATTTCATCATCATATGTAGGTTAGTAATAGTGAACGCATTCCAGGGTTAGGTATAACGCATGCATAGATGTTCCCATTAACCCAGACACGAGATACAGAACAGTTGCATAGCAAACAGAACACATGCATATTTACATACATACATACATACATACAAATGTTTCAAGCATGGGCATTAAAGCCCTTCTAGCTTGCTAATATGCCAAAACACTTGTTCCCATAATAAATGTCCAGGCTGTTTTTAAAAAATATCTAAACTAGTACTTGCTTTAATGTAATTTGGTAGTCTGTTCCAAGTATCAGCTACTCTGTCAGAGAACCAATTAGTACACTTCTCATTCCTATAGAATCTTCTACATAGGTTATCTGATGATTCTCTAGTACTTTTTGATAACCCCAAACATGCCCAGAGGTAGTTGTCCCTAAATGCCCTATATACCTGAATAAGATCTCCTCTTAAATATCTGTAAGAGACACTGTACAAGTTCAGATATTTTAGCCTTTCATAATAACTTAGATTTTCACATCCATGGATGCCCTTGGTATATTTCCACAGTTTATTCATGCTTGTTTTCCTATAGGGTTTCCATGTTGTTATTCCGTACTCAAGTTTGGGTTCAATGTAACTAACAAACAATGACTTCATTATGTTTGATTACCTAGACTTTATAAATCTTTTTATACAACCTATAGTTCTATAACTATCATTAGCCAATTGGTTGATATGATTAGAAAAACTCATAGCTGAATCTACCCATATACCCAGGTCCTTAAATGAGTCTACAGTTTCAATCACTGTGTGCTGTATTAAATATTCACCTTTCAATTTATGTCTCCCAAATCTCATATGCTTATTTTTTTATGTATTTATCAACATATTATTCTCCTGTGCCCAAATGATCAATTTAGTCAAATTATTTTGCAGACATGCCTTATCTGTAACACTTGTAATCAGTTTACCCAATTTCAGGTTGTCAGCGTATAGACTGTAGAACACCTCAGATGAAAAATTAAGGTCTAAAAGTTACAATCTAAGTAAGGGCCTAGCACAGAGCCCTGTGGGGCACCTTGACTGTAACCAAGGATTTCACCTGTCCAGTTGGTGTGTGATACTTGCCATGTCCTATTTGTAGGCCATGCAGCTGTCCATCTTATCAACAGTGCATCAATATCTAGTTGTACTAATTTATTGACGAGTGTTTTGTGCATGACCCTGTCAAATGCTGAAGTTAAATCTATGTAAATCACATCACAGCACAGCACAAATTTTCATTCATAGCTGTTATTATATTTTTATAGAACATCATGTTACAGGTGGTAATAGATCTATTTTCAACATATGCATGTTGATATATGGTTTCAAGTCCCAACCTATCCATTTCTGACAATAACTTATCCAGTATTACCTTCTCTATTATTTTTCCACAACCTGAAAGTAGACTTAAGGGTCTATATGGGACCACAGTGGTAATAAGAACAGCATGCAAGTACATTGATGGCACCATGCTACCAATGTTGGAATAATTCAATATAGCACATGCATGGGAACCATTAAATTATTTATCAAATAATTGGGCATTATCAGAGTCATTACATACCAGTTGGGGTGGGTATGATGATTATTGTTGGAGATATGGTGGTGGGGGGAGAAAGATGTCAATTAACAACTAGTGTATTCCTGTAGTCCACATTACTTTCCCAGTCAGTGCTGTTATCTGTATCGTGCAAGTCTTGCTACACTACTCTATAGCCATAGTTTGGAGAGTGCTATGGCTGTCGTCATCGTTACACATGAACTGGTTTTACCTGCAGTATACACCTCTTATCTGGTATACCTTTGGTGGGAATGTATGTTAACACTAACTGTTTCTACACATATTCCCGGATTCCGGGTTGATTTTTTGCACATAGCTATCCAACTCTTTCTGCACAGAGGCTGGCCATGTGTTGAGCACATGCTGGTGTGCCAGGACATATCTAGAGTATTGCCCCTCTTCCACCTTTAGTGACCTGACACACATATACACATGCTTTCCTACAAAGTTATATTATGTAGTACAGTGTGGGTGACAGTGACCAGTGATACTTTATTATTCAGAGAAACTGCAACACTCACAATTCCCTACAATACCAGAGTGAATAGTACCAGAACAGGTTATAATGGTCTGTATTTCTCAGCACAGTGTTCATATCCATCGTACCTGTAGGAGCAATGTTTGTTAGCACTACCTGACTGTTGCCACACAAAGTTCTGGATTACACGTTAGTATTATGCACATACATCTCACTCTGTTACTGTACACACTCTAGTCACAGCTTGACAACATGGGAGTGTAGATAGGACATACTTGAAATATTACTCTCCTAATAGTTTTGGGGGTTGCTACAGTGAAAGGTGTGTTGTGATAGATGTTTGCCAATAATTTGCATTCCCTGTTTGCTGGATAAGCATCTGGGATCATCCCACAGACTTACCAGGGGTACAGGGGCACAGGCAGCAGATATGGGCACATATACTGGACATTCTGACCTCATCTGTACAGTTATGGGGTATGGATCTGTATGCAGCCTAATTCCACTCCCAGGATTCAGACTATGGCTGTGTCTGCTACAACTTAAACACTGTCCATCACAGTTATGTCTGCTATATAGATATTGCTGTATATCTCCTATCTGCTTTCTGTCTTATTAATCCCCTATGCTTTTGCATTATTACCTTGTATTACAACACTGTTATACAGATTTCTAGACAGTTATATGTTGTAGGACAGTGTGGGTGACAGTTATGTGTAATACCTCATAATTCAGAGCAACTGCATATCATTCTTGTATTTCTCGGCACAGTGTTGGTATCTGACAAACCTGTGGGAGGAATGTTTATTAGCATTACCTGAATGTTCCCACACACAGTACCAGATTCCACATTACTATTATGCACATACATCTCACTCTGTTACTGTACACACACTGACCACAGCTTGAGAAGTTGGGGTGTAAATGGGAAATACGTGGCTTCTTGGTCACATAAGGTATTGGGGAGTTGCTAGTGTGCCAGCTTTGTTCTCGTAGCTGTGTGTCAATCAGTTGTATTTCCTGTTTGCTGCCTATACATCTGGGATCATCCCACTGATTTCCCAGGGGGACAGGTTGATAGGCAACAGATATGGGTCACTTTAATAGACATTCTGGACATATCTGTACAGTTGTGGGGAATGATTCTGTATGCAGACTACTACCACTGGCAGGATTCGAACTGTGGCTGTGCGTGCTAAAAAACAACAGTTCACAGCCCAGTTGCATGTGCTATTCATTTTTTGTTGTCTGTATTTTCCCAGTTTACTGTCTATGTGTCTCTCAGTTGTACTAAATGGCCTCTGGGGATTATAACTGTCATCTACAGGCATTCCTACACATTCAATTTATGGTGCACAGTGTGGATAACAGTGCTTAATACAACAGTACTATTACATGATTGCAATTCTAGATTACCATATGATACCAGAATGTACACATGCAGTCCAGCAGTTAGATCTGTTTTGGTAGGCTATTACACTTTTATTGATATACAAACAATATGAGACTCTTCCTGCCATAGTCTCTAGTGTATGCAGTACTTGCCTTGAACAATACAGGTCTTATACAGGCAATGAAGTTACTAATACTTTTAGTTTTATTTCTTATGACAGTAAACCATGAGTATTACTGACCTGCCTCACATCGCAACCTTGCCAGGCGACTGATGTGGGCCTCCTGGTTCACGGCCCACTCCATTGCAGCTGTGGGGGACATAAGAGGAATATTTAGCCATATCTATCCATGATATACCTGAGATGGCAATTATTACACACATATTGAGGTGATACTTACACATGACTGGTACATCCCTGCCACTCTAGCCTCTTGGAGCCACTCCTCCAAGAGGTCCCCCTTACGCCACTTCAGGTCAGCATAGTGGTGCCTGACCCACTCACCAGTTCGGGGTATGCCGGTGGCACTGGTGAGGTCATGGGTGAGACGGTCCCAGGCCTCCGCCTTATATTGGGAGCCCTGGTACTGGCCCTGCAGCAGTCTCTGAGCATGGTCTTTAACTAGGAGTCCTGCCATGACCTTAGACTCCTGGATGCACCATTGCTGCACCCAAAAGTGCACTCTTTCTCCCCTTACTGCGATGGTGCCTGCAAGGGGAAGCTACAACCAGTTATGAGATTTATTCCCACCTCTTGGGTTTAAGTAGGGCTGATTTCTTGCACTTTTCCATGATTGGCCAGTTTTGAAAAAGCTAAGCCATGGGCAAACCTGCTTACCTATGGTTGGCATTGTTTAAAGGGGTATACCACTGGGCACAATGAGTTAGCTGGTCTACACATTGCTTACACCTCATAAGCTGGCCTGCTTAGCATTGCTTACATTAGACTTTGCATTATTTTTTTCTTTTTGGCATTGATTTCTTATTCATTACATCTTATATATCTGCCTGGTATCCATGATTAATGTGTGCATACACTCTATGGGGTCCTTGTATTTTATTGGGGACTTCAACACTCTATTACAACTACACATCACTTCTGGGCTTACTGCTGTACTCCAGTTCACATATTTATGTTATCTAGTGGGTTATGGTACATATGATTGCATACTGATTCCTTTCAAAGGTTCAGTTTGGTTTTACTATGGTGAGGAGTTGTTTGCTGATACCTCATTCTTCTGTATTTCTGTGATGGCTTGGTGGTTAACTACTGTGACTATGGTGTATAGGGTCCTGGGTTCGAAACCTGCATGGTTGTTTATTTTGTTGATGGGCAGAACAACGGCCATTGGATACAGAGTGATTAAGGCACTTTTGAGCAGTTGTAAGCAGGTTTGTGTGATGGTAAGCACCGCTAACCTGCCGTTACATCTGCTTACAGAGAGTTAGCTTTAGTATTGCTTAACCAGTGTTGGCATTGCTTACCACTGCACAAACGCTTACTAGTGCTTAAATATGTTTACTACTGCTTACTTGTGCTTAAACCTGCTTACTAGTGCCTTATTCATTATGACACTGACACCTCACATGTGCAGTTCTCCAGTTCATAAAAATATGTTTTTTAGTGGGTTATGCAACATAAATATTACTCATAACATGCTTTGCCATGGGAAATGGAATCTGCTGCAGTGGGACTCGAACCGGGAATGCCTGCTCATAAGGTGAATGCTCTGCCCACTACACTATTGCTATGCTGCTTCATTTGCATATATCTTCCTTGTTATCCTCTTCAGCCATTTAAGCTGCATTAACCGTAGCTAAGCAATGGGGACACTCACGCACCTACGGTTAGCATTAATCGGATTTAAAAAAAAGGATTTCTTCATTTTATTTATGTATACTGTTGCTGTTGTACACAAGGGGGACTGTTGGTGGGGATAAGCGGACATCTATGAGTGGTCTCGCTCATTTTATACACATTTCTGCTGTTCTTCATTGTGGGGACGTGTATATTCTGAGAGCTCTGCGCTCCATGTAAGCCTAGGAGCTCAGGCAGTGCACCTCATTATTATGAATGGCGCACTGCCATTCTGCTCCTAAATGGCAGCCTCTGTGCAGGACTACACTAGTCCTGCAAGAAGGAATAGTAAATCCGGGGGATTATCTCTGTTGTTTAATTTTTCACCTTTATAAATTTGTTATAGGTTTTCTTCTCTTTGAACAAATAATTCCAATACATATTCTTTAATTATTTTGTATATTCCTTCTTGCTGTCTTATTTGCTTACCTTCCTTATTCTTTCAATTCTCCTATTGTTTTTCCTTCTTTTATTATTTTACTCAGATATGCTGCTACCTCTTCTTTCTTTCCTTGTAAACAATATTTTTGTTTATATAACAAGTTGTTAATTTTAATTTGATTAATTTTATATATTTCTCTTTGTTTTTCATAAAAGGAATTTTCTTCTCTAATAAGTCCCTGAATGCTTCTTGACTTAATATCTTACATCTCTCTTCTTCTTTTCTTCTTTATACTTTATAAAAACACTTTTTTATATTTATTTTTAAAATTAAGCCACCAAACAGTCCAATTCTCATAAAACTTTCTCATACTCATATGATTTTTTTCCATAATTCCATAAGTTCTTTTCTCTTTTAAATCTAATTCCTTTTCATGCATTCTCTTTATTCCTTTTCCTATTCTTATATATTCTTCATTTTCCTGTACTTTAACTGATATAGCCACATGATCTGAAAATCCAGCAGACCTAGCTCATTTGTTTTAACTTTTAAACTATCAGATAATAAAATGTAATCAACTTCTGTCCTAATTTTATTCCTTTTCTAGGTCTAGTGGTTATTCTCCCATACACAACTTTCCACTTCTCAGAATTTCTTTAGCCGTTTTAACATCACAATTGCTCTTATTTTTTTCCTTAAATTACAATTAAAATCACCCGCCACTATAATGTCCATATTTACACAAACATATTCAAAAATACTTTAAACATCATTTGTCTCTCTTTTTTTGTTACATATGCATATAAAGCTATAATTCTATACACATATTTTTTACATCTCAAGTCTATCACCATAAATCGTCCTAGTTCCACTATAGTTACATCTAATATTTTAATACTTTCTTGACATAATATACATATGCCCAAGCACGTTTCTTTCCCCATGTTCCAAACTACCACACCATTTCAAAGTTTTTCAGTTTGTGTCCTATCTTCCTCTGTAAATAATTTGATATCTTATGTGCATCTACTGCAGCACACCACTGTAACATGCCTATTCTCCTCTTAAGATTTTTCATACTGTTCACATTTAAAGCTATTTTCAGCTTTTAAGAACAGTTAGTATAGCAACATTTTCATCCCTTTCCTTTCTTATTTTCCCTAAGCATTATATTTTTTGAATTTTCTTTTCCTTTCTTTAACTCTTTCCCTTTCAGTTTTTTTATTTCTTACTGTACACAAGTCAGCTTCTTCCTTACTTCTCTCCTCTTTTTCTTTTTCCTTGTTACTTTCTTTAACTTCATGTACAACCTCTTTATCAGTCACATCTTTTTGTACAGTTTCTTGTATAACACATTCTTTTATCTCTTTCTCCTGTATAACTTCATTTTCATTTTCTTGTACATTCGTTTCACATTCTATCCATGAATTACCAGTATTGCCACACTTTTTACACCTTAGATCACATTTTTTGAATTATGCCCTGTTTTACTACATAAATAACATCTTCTTGTATCACATTCATTGATTAAATGATATTTTTTTCTACAACAATACAAAGTCTTTGGTTGACCCCTGTATTTCACAAAACCCCTATTACCATGAAGATTAATAATACTAAGTACATGCATAACATTCTCATTTTCCATTCTTGGTATTACTCCACATCCACCCCCCCCCCAGTCCATACTCTCCTTTCATCATATACTTTTGTAGTGTCCATTACTTCTTTACACATAGTTAACAAATGTTTGTTCAGTTCTTTTGCTTCAACTTCAGTTCTAAACTGGATCATTATTCTTTTTTTTGTTTGTTTGTAAAAAGCTTGCACCACATATTCTGAACATAGATAAATATTTTCTTTTGTTCATATGCGCCACATTTTTTCCATAGCCTGCCCAGTCTCAAATATCAAGTCCAAAAAGTCTCTTTATTAATTAAAATACATGCTCTTACCTCTTTTGTTTTGACACCCAGAGGTGCTAAGACAGAGTCTCAAATTTTATACCTGTCTAAACCTTATTCTTTTGTACTGCTCACACATACTGTATACTTTTTTTTGTTTCTTTTATTTCTTCTTTCTTCTTTGTTCCTTCTTCAACAGTTTGTGCATAAGTTTTTGTCTCTGGAACTTTTTATGGCACAATCTCTTCTTCTCCTTTTTCTATTTTTTCCATGATGTCTCTCCATGAAATTGCTGCTCCATTTTCTGGCTCACTTTGGTTTACCATTTCTTCCAAATAATCACCCCCCCCCCCCGATTGAAGGGTTGTAATTATGCATTTTTCAGAGGTAACTGTCTCTCCTTCAAACAATCTCCTCTGAAAGTTTTCCTCTGAATTCATCTCTGTTTCAGCTACAGTCTCATTGTCCTCCAGTGTCACTGTTTTTTTTTCTGTACCCACATCATCAGAAAAAAAAATTAAACTATATTTTCAGTAACTTTCATTCTAGTTTCAGCAAAAGCTGAATCAGTCATGTTTTCTCCCTGTTTCTCCAGGGAGCCTCCATGCCTGGAACAGGAAGTCTGTTGTGTCATACAGAAATGCTTCCCCCTACTACCGAGAGTACAGGAACTTCCCAGATGCCTTGGTCAAATTTCAACTAGTAGTATAAATGCCACCTTGGTCTCCTCTGAAAAGAGGCTACTTGCCTAACAGGACTAAACCAGTCGACAAAGCATAAATTAAATAAATAAAAATAAATAAATAGCTCTGCCTAACTTGCACACAAAACAAGTAAACAAACCTGAATTTGTGTAAATAAGGTTAAGATCCTCCATGTTAAGTTGCAATCACTTGAGTTAGCAAGTGTTTTGGGAAAATGCAACATTTGCCAATAAGGTTAAAAATTATTTGGAAGCAATCCATACTGATGTTACAGAAGAGTTATTACTGTGTCCTTCATTGATTTGACAGTCAGATACAGTTGATTTATGCTAATATTGATGACACAAGTGAAATTTATAAATGGGAATTCATGACAGTAGCACTGGAAATATGTTGGAAAGTAGTACTGATGGCAATATGCAAGTCAAATGTTTACAATAATTCTTTTGTTGTCATTTACAGAGAAAGATATGCAAACAAACAGTAGATTATTTGAAGCAAGTGTAGTCTGATGTGTTGTATTTTTATCAATGAACTGTGCTATCAGAAACATGCTAGTTTACTGTGGCATTTACTTTCAATTATGAATAAAAAAACATGGCAGCGTACAAGCAAAGAAGTGGCAGGGGAATACTTTTTCTCATCTATTTTAGAATGAGTAAGATGGCAGTGTCATAATAACTACAGTAGTATTATGTATTTGTTGATGCAGTACAGGTTAATAAAATATAATCTGTAACTGGGTGATGTTTGGCTTCCATTAGGATTATACAAAATATAGGTGTTGTGTCACCAATAATGTTTTTTTGTATTCAGATCATTGATTTTTAAAAAATGGGGATCCAAACAAGCTGAGAAGGCAAATGTCTGGAACCAAGTGGTTATGGATACAAATGTTGTAGGTGAAAGGAACCTCACATTAATATGCTGTAAAAAGAGGACCAATGATATGGTGGGATGTGTCAGAGCAAAGGCAAAGCAGAATGCCTACAGTACTACTGGAGGGGACCTCAAACATGTATTCCTTTAACAACTAATGAGGAGTACCTCATCTCCATTTATGGGGATGACTGTGACACAGATGATGATAGTATAGGCATAATCACAGGTGGTGTGGACAGTGGTTATTACCCACATCAGTTGCATCCAAAGATATACTTTTGGGTAGGTTAGTTTGACCTCCATAGCATATTTATATAAAGAGAATGACTGCTCTGGTTAAATGGTTGCATGTAACATATGATATTTAATATTAAAAGGTGAACCACCCTCCATTCCTATACATCATGAAATTGAACAGAGTGTGCATGGCAAGTGTCCTCAACATCTCCTTACAAAGCAAACAGTAGTGTACTCCACTGTCTTAAGTAGAAATGTAAGCATGTAATTCTTCAGTGTCAACAGCAGAAAAGTGAAGTTCCACTATTCCAGTAAATTTAGAAGATATCAGCAGCAGAATGATTGATGATGATAAAACAGTTATATTTATGAGGCAGCCTGAGGAATGTGACACCCAGTTGCCAGGCTTAATGAAAGGCTCACACAGCAGGTACATAACACTGAAGGAAGTCACAGTGGATCACAAAGTCAGGTAGGCAGAGACATTACACTACAGGCTGAGAACCAAAGCACTTCAACAGCAGTGTCCCCACAACCACAGGAACACCTTCTGGATGACAGCACAAACTCAGAGGTAATATTGTCCACGGTGATACCTGTTCAAAGGGTTTCCAGGCACAGGCACATATCACAGCTACCTCATGAAACACATAAAGCATTGGCTGCCCAGTAGCAAATGTGTTATAACATTGTTCAGGCTCAATCCATTGCCACAGAGAGTCAGCTAGTACTGCAGTATGTAAGTGATGATTTACAGTACTATATCCAAATGTTAGAGAGTAGGAATAATGTCATGGTCACACTCATGCATGGTATGGTGGCAAATACAGGAGCCATCTCCACCTCCATGCGTACACTAGACAGGACCTACTAGACTCAAATCTGCCAGTGTTGAACAGAGATGAGAACAAGGATGGAATACTCAATGGACATGTGGGAACATAGCAAATCACACTATGAGTACATCTCAACAAATTAGTGGAAAGACTAGGGTTGACCAAACAGAACAGAACATAATTCATGCAGGCCACATGAGTGTTCATGTACACATAGCAGAGCCTCTCAGTCAAGGTCTTGGTTTTGCAGCACTGTGAGATCACTATGTGTAGGTTCATCTGTATCAACTAGGACACATCATCACAGCAGGTCAGCCCCAGCTCACATGTCACATGACAACCCCTCCTTCAGATCACATGCACCTTCACCTCCCCTATCATTAGAACATTGTGTATGACACATTTGACCCTGACTTACTACTGTAAGTCAGGCTAGACATTTCAGGTACTTATGATATGAAATGTAGCATTTGACTACCATGCCTTTTAATACACTGATGTGAATGTTTAACTTCTAATGCATTACGACAAAAAATGCAGACTACATGTGTGTACAATGTAACCAAGAAGTAATAGGCTTTGCATGTCTAGGCACTTAATTTCAATAATGTTACTATTTACAATTAAAGAAATAATTAAATAGGGAATTACATGCAAATTGCAATATTTAACACCATTAAGGGGTCATCCATTATCAAGTCAATTCAGCAATGAAACAGCTGACAGTTAAACAGAACATAAAACAAATATTGCACTCTATTAAGAGAATAAAACAATAACAAATACATAGAAAAAATATTGCAAAAGTATCCTGCCATCTACACTGGCAATATTTACCTCAGGTCTGCACAAATGATGATTTATACAACTGTAGACACAACTCAATAAGTATGACATAATGAAATAATCTGATTTGTAGTAATTTAAGAGACAAAAGTAAATAATGTGTAATATATAATACTTAAGAGTGAGAAAGTTTTGCATAATAAAGATAAACATGTGATACAGCTTCAGTTCCAGTGCAAGGTATGAACTCCTGTTAAATGCAAATCACTTAAAATTACAAATATACCTTATATGTGAATGCTACTTGTATGGTGCCTTATGGTGTCACTGAAGTGCTGTCAGTGAGGAGTCAGGCATAACTTTTATAAACATTAATATGATTATCTGTTCTGAAAAAAAATTAAGATAAGAAGGCATGTCTATTGAACAGTGACAGTTGACCATGCACCGCACAGCATAGCCCACGTGTAGCACGGTAGGCTTCAGTCATACTCTGTGTGTTTTTTTTATAAAAAAGGAAATACTAACCTGAATGCCATGGTCCATAAATATGGACAAGATGCCACCTCTTTACCTGCAAAGACATATGCAGTGCACAAGCCTGCTGCAATTAGGTCCCTTACTGCTGCCAGATGGTCATCATTAATCATAGTAGGACTGGAAATGGGAGCTGCATGGGTCACTTCACCACCAGACCAGTGCATGATCATGTTATGCAGAATGCTACATACAGTAAACATCCTGCATGCAGCCGCTGGGTCATACTGAAGGGCACCCTCAGACTCATCCAGGCATCTGAATTTCAGCATGCCAAATACCCTCTCAATGGCAACACTAGTGTGGGACAAAACTGTGTTTAAATTATCTTATGCAGCTGCACTTGGATTTCCCTCTGGTGTCATGAGCCATGGCTTCTTTAGATATCATGCATCACCTGAAAAAGAAAAAAAAAGAGAGATAAGTGGCTGATGAAACAAAGGAAAGGTGGTTTAGTATTAAGCAATACATTTATAAATAACTACTTAAATGATAATATATATATATATATATATATATATATATATATATATATAGATAGATAGATATTTTTTTTCATATTTCCAAATTGATGATTACTGGGCATCTTATCATGAAGGAAGAGGAGGTACAGTGAGCTAGTGTGCCAGATATGAGAATCATGTGTACTGCCAGGATGCTGGGAAGACACATTGGTGATGCATCCCCATGCATCACACACTGTCTGGTGTGTTGGAATATTAGTCCTTCCTATTGTGGTAAAACTGCCCCTGTGAACCAGAAGGGGCCCTGTTTACAACATGGGTGCAATCTAACACCCTAAACACTTCTGGGAAATGTGCTACCCCAATGAAAGTATATGTATTGTGGGCTCAGTCCTGAGTTGATACTACAAAATAGATGTGCTGATCTACATGTGTGAAGTGTAAGTCCAGGAATTGTGAAAGTATCTACATATATGAAGCGTAATTCTTGGAACTGTGAAAGTATCTTAAGGCAGAAGCCTGTGAAATACCCAAAGTGTCTCCAGTCTGTCTCTCTGGAAGATACCTGTGGCAAGTATAGGGAAGCTCTGCATATCTTAGAATCCACAGAGAGAGGAAAGCCACACATCCCCAAGTATCCAAGTGGGGTGCATACATGCTCACTAACACCCTTACAGTATCCCCATCTACTCTAAATCTGTCAAGGATTTCCTGATTATCAAAATTATAACATGTAATTCTCTGTGTATCATCTCTGCTTTGTTGGCTGTTGAGCACCACTGGGTGCAATCAGTTTTGGCATGGATGGACTCACGAGTTCACACTGGGAAACAGCAAAGCTAGCAGCAAGATAAAGCATCTTCTCCAGTTTCAAAGTAGATAGAAAATGCTCAGTTCTGCTTTTTATAATGTACCTGCACACAAAGTAGAAACATGTCAAAGTTGTTGTCTTTCGGCTTTTCCCGGTTAGGGGTCGCCACAGCAGAACTCCGGTCCGCTAATGATTGGCAGTAGATTTTCACGAACGCTGAGGTGCCAGCTCGACGTTCAACCTTCAATGAAGGCACGCCCATTTACACATGTCTTTCGAACCCCCACCCAACCGTGGGGAGGACATGCAGGCTCCTCACAGAAGGCACTCCCCGCACTCCAGCCGAGAATCGAATGGGATAACCTCTTGCTGTGAGGCAACAACGCTACCGCTGCACCACCGTGGATATGACTATGAATTGCAAATGGGGGAAGGCAACTTATTAGCATACACCATTTTAATCATTTCTCATTAACATCAAATTATGACTTAATTCGCATAAGTTTATTCATGGCCAAAGCACTTTAGCATAAATGGCTTCTGTGAATTGTGCCTTTGCTGCAGTTATTCATGAACTGTATCAATTGTGGAAACTCTTTTTCATAACAACTATCAATACTGCCCAAATTATTTGCACAGGGCAACACTGGGAACACTTTTCTAGGATATGAAGTTATGCTATAAAATTAACAGACACAAAAGTATGAGTACAATGCCAAAGGAGAAAAACAATGACTTTATATGCAGGTATTTTGCTTAATTACATATTACCTATGCACCCAAGGTGGCTAGTTACATTTTATTCTGTCCCAGGAACTTAAAACAATAATTCTGTGGGGTCAGTTCAAATACATTCAACATAGATCATAATTTCTACTCTCAGAATGAAAAGTATATGTCATTTTTATTTATCTTTTGATGGAGTTATTTTTTTGTAGGATTTATTCTCATAAAATGAAGACTGTGTGTACTAAAATGAATATACTTTGCAATATGGATTAATAGCCCTCTTTTCTCTTGTTAGCTCCACTAATGTTTAATTAACATTTACTATATTTGCTGCCTGCTTTCTTTTTCCACTAGCTCATCAGATCATCATTATTATAGCAAAAAGGCATTTAATTTTCATTACCAGTATTTTATCTAAAGCTTTAAATCAACAATTTCAATTACAAGCAGTTAAACACTACAGGTAGCGAAATGAACAAAATTTACAGTACCTCCTGGTGTAGTTTTATAATGGAAAAGGCTTCATGCCAGCTTAATTCATCGAATGAAGTTGAAGTAAAATGTATTCTACGCACACTCCAAAGTCCACTGTTATAAAATGGGAACATCATAAGCAATTACTAAATTAAAGAATTATTGCAGTGCATCTTTAAGCACACATTCTCTTTTGACCTAGTTCATGTAAGAATATAAGTGCCTTAGGATTATTTTTTTTTGAAAGTAGGCAGTTATTTGTTGTATGCACTATGAGCAACAGCAAAACAGATTTTCCTACTGCAAAGAAAAGATATATTTAATTATATATTCTCATCCAAAAACACAATAAATCAAACATCAGAGATAGTACATGACCCCAAGTTTAGCATTTACTTGATCCTGTTAATTTATAATAAAAACTGTAAGCATTTTGTTGTGAACAAGATGTTATCACTGCATATAAGGTGTGAAACATTGATAATTTCATGGCATTTACAGATTTTTTTTTGTTATTACCCTGATGCATGAATTCTAAAGAGCTTAGAAATGAAACATATTTTAGCAGCAGATAAATATCTTGCACAGCAATAATGTCCAGTTACATCACTAGAAACAGTAAATGATGATTGAAGAATGGAGAAATCTCCCAAAACGAAGGCATCACTGCTAGCACATACTTAGAAATCACACTGGCTGTGATTTCCTATCAAAAACAGCAAATGGCATTGTGTTCCTTAGCATTTTGTGCTTCAAGCAACTGATGCCAGTAGAATTTCATCGTGGCCACCTGGATTATTTTGGTTTACAAAATCTGCAAAATACTCACTCCTTCAAGGAAAATGCTGAAGTGATATAAATAGCGTTCAGCTTATTCATTCTGATTTCCAGCACTGATTAATGTGTATTCCAAGGCAGTTTGAAATTTCCCACTGTTGTTGAATCTACCATAAATCTCTACATACACAACTTTATTAGTGAAAAATGTCTTTAACTTCTTCCAGAGTCTTCCTCCCTCAGTTTTCAAAATTTATTGTCATGGTCACGTACAATTCATTTTCCAAAAAAATATCCTCTTCCCTGCTTCCTGATGTAGAGGATGAAGCCCTATGACATAGATGATCCAGTGGCAAGTAGAGGCTCACATGGTACAGGAATGAGGCAGAAGAAGTGTGGAGTGAGTGGCTGATGCTGGCTTGCCTATCCTGGAGGAGGAGCAGGCAGTCTGATCACTGCAGTAGCAGAGTATATCACAATCAGGCACACAGAATACAATACTGTGACTGGGGAAGCATGCTTAGCTTTATCAAGCTGGTGATGATACCCTGTAGTGTGCAAGAGCAGAAGCACACATGCACAACTGGAAGGCATTGTGATCCCCCATGGTGATATGGATGCATACGCCAGCCTCCACTGTGAGGTTAGGCTATGAAAAATGCCCCTGAGCTCTACCACAAGAATTATATGGCTATGTGGGCAGGGGCAGCAAGTAGTGCTCTGGTTTGGAAATATGTGGCGTGTTATGCTTAAATGTAAATGATTGCAGTCAGGGACTGAAGCCACATCACTGACTACTGAGATAAGGGTCATCTCTGTCCCTGTAGTATGACTGATGCAATGAGAAAGGGCAAAGCAAAAGACGCATTCACTCTTGCTTGGATAATGTCTTCTTCCACACAGAACTCACATCACATAGTTTGGGATGCCTCCTTTGCCAGGAAACAAATGGACTCAAGACTCATAAACGGAAGAAAAGGGCTGATGTTTGGCGAGCAGGAAGGCAAAAAAATAGTAAAAAAAAAAAGATATTGCCATTGTTTACTTATGTGACAAATAGAATATCAGAAAATCCATATCATGTTTCCATTTTCTCAACTACATAAACATTCATTTTTATTGCCCTTTCTTTGTAAAGCTTCTGTTACAGGCCCCAAACCACAATAGTATTCCTTGTCTGAACAACTGGAACCCTTACTAGAGTCTTGACAGAGACAGGTCCACCAGAATTGCAGACAGCGCTTGGAGATAAAGAGATACAGAGAAAGATAGAGAGATAGATAGACAGACACTGATACATTTTCATTTGGTTCGCTGAAATAAATCTACAGAAAGCCTTCAACTTAATATGGGACAGTTGGAAGTCTCATTTGTTATGTCCAGCATGGTTAGTGGATATCGACCATAACATTTCTAAAACAAGGTAAATCATGTTGAAGCTTGAAGCACTTCTCTTACAGCAAAAAATGGGAAAATGGAGTCAATTATCCCAATTCATACCATCCTGTTCTATGGTTATTTTAACCTAGGGTTTATTAAAGTGCTGCACTAACCCATCTTTGACAGTGGTACACCAAATATCTTAAATGTTTTACTTTAAAACACTGGCAAAGCTTGTGCATTACATTAGACATAAATATGATTTTCTGGTTTCTGTGTATTTTTGAGGAATCTCTGCCTGCAAGAAAAGTAGTACTATTTCTCAGGCATTGGCTTTTTACAGGGGTACTGCTTCAAGAAACTTAGTGGGATTATCTATAATAATTACCAGAATGTATTGCCAGCCATTTCTATAATTTACCAATGATACTACAAGATCCACGGCTATCCTCCCATAAAGGATTTCAGTAACAGACATATGTATCAACAGACTTTGGAACCCAGGATATGGTACCACCTTTTGATATTCTGCGCAAGCTGCGTAGAAGTTTTTCATGTCTTTATTTACCCTCTAAAGCAAGACATTCCTCAACTTAGAATATGGGTAAGAGATAGCACCAATCTGTTCATCTATTTCTCTTTCCATTCCCCTATTTAATGTTTTGTCGTCCTGTTGTGCTTTTTTTTTAATTTTTATTGCTTACCCTCAAATCTGCCAAGTAAGGAAAACTTTCATTAGTACAATTTGAAGTTGGAGGTATAGCCTCTTTACCTACAAATACAGCTATGACTACAGATATTTTCTTTTTCTCCTATTCATTCCTCTACAAAAGGCAGCACATGCTAATAATTTTTTTCTTCTTTTGGTTTTGGTAATTCCTTTACTTTTACCTCAATAACTTCCATCTCTTCAGCTGCCTACTACTGAGAGTTCCATTTCTGACTGACACTCTGTTTTAACATTATAGATATAAACCTATGACTCTGGATTTACCACTACCTTCTAAGTCTCTATGCAGACATCCTACTTTATCTTAATGGCCGGAATCTTGTACCAAGGTTCCTATCATGCACTGTCGGTTATTTGCTCTGTGTGTATGCACTGATTACTACACTAACTCAAAAAGAGGGGGGCTTTCTGGTAAAACTCAGCAAAAGGTTTTTTGATAACACAGAGGTTCTTCTAGCCCTTCCAGTCAAAACCAGATTTCACTTCATTTTGATGCTTTTCAGCTATTTCTTTCTCTTTATCAGGATGTATATTTTTGACAGTGTATCAGGTTGCTACTGGTGCTGTTCTCCTCAACTTTTACAAGAGGTTTATTCAGACCACAAGATGTTTATTCAGACCACAAACAATCTAACTGTGCTTCCCCTTCATAATTTCCACAGTGCCTTAAAATCAGGGAAGTTTTGTCCAGTTATGACATCATGTTAAATTAGACACCTAAGTTATAGAATGTAATATTGTACTCAAAAGAATTTGAATTTCCACTCCTTCATATTTCAATGGAAAGATGTTTCCACTTTCCTTTTGTCATTTGTTTTATGTCTACAGACATCCCATAATCTAGCCACTTCATTATTTTCCAATTCACCAGTGTTATACATTTGGCTAACTTGGTAGTGGACAGAGAAAATATGTTGATTCTACTATTCTGGTTACTTTATCACATTCCAATGGAACATTTTTATCAGCAGCATGTTGGTTAGAAATTCTCTGTTCCTCCTTTCTTCCATTTAAAACATACTAATTCTTTTTTATTGTTCAAAAAGGTTTTTATTATTTTCCAAGAAGATAATAGTGAGAATTTACAAATTCAATAAGAATAAAGTTATATTAACTATTTACAGTATATACAATTGGTCTACAATAAGGAAACAATCTGTTATGAGAATTTAGTTACACAATATTAGAGAAAGTTTTATATTCTTATCAAAACAGTTAGAATTATATCTGAATTAAGAGTCTCAATGAGAGAAAGTACTTTCACCCAAGGATTGTTAGTCCAGGTCTTTGGAAATATTCTTAGTTCTTTGGTTTTTATTTCCAATAGCACAGTTTCATTCATCACAATTAAAACGTCTTCTATAGTCGGGATAGAAGAGAATTTCCACTTCCTTGTGATGCATTTTCTGGCTACCGATAGCATGATCCAAAGAAGATAAAGATCTTTATAGTTCATTACAAAATTTTAATTTACATTCAATAGAATTAATGACTTTGATAAACTAAATGAACCTGTATATATGGCTTGAATGAATTTATTAACCTCTTCCCAATATTTCTTAATATAAATACAATCAAAAATATGTGACCAATCAGCTTTACAATTCAATGAACATCTCCAACATATTACATCTTTGGAAGAATTAAACTTAGCAATTTTATTAGGAGTGTAAAAAGCTCTATGCAGAAATTTCCAAGTGAATATTTTCCAAATTTGTAAGTTAGATGTTAATTTAATAGAATACAAAAACTTAGTTTTATTTTCAACAGATAAATTTAATGAAGACTCTCTATTAATAAAGTTCCAATAATTTTGATTGGGGTTAGCTTTATAATTGATTATGATTTTGTATAATTTTGATGTTAAGTTTGTCCAATCAAATTCATTATATAAAACTTCATGCATTAAAATATAAGTTTAGGAATAGATTTGAAGGAGGAGTTATCAATTATTCTGCATAGATCTTGGGCATATGATTGCAAGCTGTTGAGAATTAGCCAGTCAGAGCTTGATAGATCATATAAACGTTTTAACTGTTGTATATCCAAAACCAACAATTTTTTTTATACAGTGGTACCAACATGTAAAGTTTTTTAGTTTCCCAAGTGTTAAGTGTATTTATATGAATTTTATATAAGACGTTTTTAGTAGATCTGAAGGGGAATAATAATTCTAGCCATAATTTTATGTCAGTGTAATTATTAATAAATCTTTAAATATATTGTAAATATAGTTTGTATATTTTAGATTAGTAGGTGTAGAAGAATTATATTGTAAGTTGACACTAAGGATATGCCAAAGTTTATTATTTTGTTTGTTTAGTTGCAGATTTTTAGTTAATTTATTTTCATTTAGGAATATAATAGTATGTAGAGACTTCCATGCTGGAGTGAATTTTGGGTCAATCCAATTTATGAATGTTTTAAATATGGAAGCTTTAATGTAATATTCTATGTCTGGAAAATTAATACCACCTAATTCCCAAGGTCTTATGTGATTTAAAAAGGCTATTCTGTTTCTTTTTGGGAAGCAAAGAAAATTTATGAAGGTTTTATTTATTTATTTTAAAATATTTTTATTGGGAATCATAGGCTTGCATAATATAGTTTATTTTAGGGAGAAGAACCATCTTAATTAGTTGCAATCTAGCTTCAAATTTTAAATATAGTTTATTCAATTTTTCAATATGTGTTTTTAAAGTTTTCATAATATTGTTATAATTGTTTTTTAAAGGTAAATCCATATTTTCACATAGTACTATCCCTAAATAATTTATAGAGGAAGTCTGTTTTACAATTAATTGATTTATGTTTATGTGAGTATCAACTTTCTTATTTAATAACATGAAATTGGGCTTTGTTTTGCTAACACATAAACCTGAAATATGATAAAAGGTATCAATTTGTAAGTCTAATTCTTGTAAAGATTCATCTGAGTTAATTAGAGTAAGGAGGATGTCATCAGCAAAGAGTATTATTTTAGAATTAAAATGACCGTAAATATCAATGCCTTTAATTTTAGGGTTATGGTGAATTATTGAAGAAAAAAATTCTGTTGCTAGTACAAATAAGATTGGGGACATAGGGCAACCCTCTTTTGTACCTTTAGTAATTTCAATGGCTTCTGAGGTAAATGAACCCAATTTTATATAAGCAAGATTATTTTTATAGATGTTTTTATTAATGTGATGAACTGTGTGGGAAATTTATAGATGTCTAATACTTTAAAAAGATAATCCCATTTTAGTGAGTCGAATGCTTTTTCAATGTCAAGAGCGACTATAAGGGCTTCTTGATTGTCTTTATATAGAATGTCAATAATAGTTAATATTCTTTGGATGTTATCATGTGTATGTCTGTTATAAATAAAGCCTGTTTGATCTTCACTAATAATGTGTATTAGAGATTTTTTAATTCTATTGACCAGAATAGACATGAAGATTTTGTAGTCATTATTAAGTAATGATATTGGTCTGTATGAACTACATTGTTTAGGATCTTTATTTCCTTTTTTGATAGGGGTGATGAGAGATTATCTCCATGAAGGTGGAATTGTATTTTGTATATGAATTTCATTTAAAGCTTTATGTAATATTGAGATTGCAGGGGTAGGAAATAATGCATATATTTCAGTAATAATTCCATCAATTCCAGGAGCTTTATTGTTTTTGCTTTCTTTAATTTTTTCAGAAAGTTCTTTAAGAGAGAGTTGTTTTTGGATATCTATAATTAGTTTTTTTGGTATTTTTGTTATTTTGAATAGATCCAGTTCTAAATTTGGAATATCATGAGGTGAATCATTGTTTCTAAAATGTTCTACAGAATTAAATTTAAAGGCATCTAAAATGTCACTTATATCAGATACTTTTTTATTATTTTTCCCTTCATGAATGATATTTATAATATTATTTTCAGAGAGTTGTTTTTTTTATTCTCATTGCTAGATTGTGTAAATGTTTTGATGATACAGAATATGAATTTAGTTTTAATTTTTCTAGAGTCTTGTGATTTAAAATTTCATTGTATTTTTTATTTAATTCCCCATTTTTTTTTTTGGTAATTGAGTCCATTAAGGTATTGGCATTATTTTTTATAATTTGCTTTTGGATATTTGTTAACTCAGATTCCCATTCTTTTGTTTTATTATTAAACCATGATATACTTTTACCATATAAGTATGCCTTTAGAGAATACCATAGAATAACTATATTTATATCTTCCGTGTAATTAGTATCTAAGAAGTATTGAATTTCTAAATCTAACCAAGGTTTAAATTGTTTCAATTTGGTAATATATGCTGGGATTCTTTTTGTGAAAGTTAATCTCTTAAATTCTATTTGAAGTTTTAGAATAAGTGAGTTATGATCAGACAGAGGGCAAGGAATTACGGAAAATTGTTTATTTTCATCCTCAGATCTTGAAATACAAAGATTTGATCAATTCTTGTTTGAGTATTAAATCTGTAATCACTGTGAGAGAATAACAGAGAATTGTTCTCTTTGAATCTAAACGTATCAATTAGGTTTAAATTGTCAGTCCATTTCTTAAGAGATTTCCCTATGGGAGTAGAACAGACAGGTCTTTTATTAGTAGTCTCTGAATTGTCCAAGATACAATTAAAGTCTCCTCCTATTATCAAATTACCTTTGGCTACTCTATTAATATGGTCTATGTGTTTTTTTATTGTTCCCACTCCAATGCCAGGAAACCAATATAAATTTACTAGTGTCCAGGATCTATTGCCAAATCTCAATATTACAATTGCTATAAGTCCTTCTTTGTCTTCATAGTTATAGATACTTTGAGGATTAGTAACATTTGTTTCCATAGTATTAAGACTCCTCTAGTTTTTTTATTATAAGAATAATTAGATAGTTTTAAATATTCATTTGGATTCCATATATATTTATCATTTGATTTAAAGTGAGTTTCCTGTAGGAATATGACTTGTGCTTTATTTAGTTTTAGATATCTTAGTAGATTGGATCTTTTTCTTGGATTGTTTAATCCATTAATGTTTAGAGAGAGTAGAGTTAAGTCCATCATATTTGTTTAGGTTTATAATGTATTTGTAGTAGACAAGGGTGTAAAGTACTTATGCCAGTCAAAATCTGTGTAACATTCTTACAAGATTTATATTCTAAGGTCAAATTTATGTTTCCTATTAAAAACACAAATTTAAGAAAATTTGAGACCAAAAAGTAGTAAAAGGTGTGTGAAGTAAAGTAATACATGCAAATATGTAGATAGTGACTCTAGTAGTCCCTCTAACAAACATGGAGTGAGATACACTCCTAATCTGATTTAACAAGAGTGTTCAACCAGATTAACCTACATAACTGAAAGAAATTGAAGAATAGTGGATGTTGCAGAGCTCCATTTTATAAATTCTGGAGATTTGTTATTTTCAAGTAGATAAAAAATATATAAAAATGAGCAATTATCAGTCAAATAATAATATAATTATGAGTCCAGTGTGAGAGAAAATAATTATTATTATTTAAAGAGAAATATCTTCATTATAATATATATAGTTCAATTTATAAAATAATGTGTAGTGAATAGATCTTATGTTAAGTGCTATTAAACTATACTGTGAAAGTGAAACCTTTCCACGAAATTAAAATCACTAGAGGGTAATGAGTAGTATAACTCTTTCTCCATTTATACAACATCATCTAAATTCCATTGCATTGGCATTGAAAATTGGGAACTGATATAATCAAAATAGAAGTTGATTTTTTCTAAGAACATCTATGAGAATGAAAAAGTTGACAAATGAATTTACTATTGATTAAATTGTGGCAATACTGTTGTATACATAAATTTTGATGACATGAATAGTATGAATTAATAAACCAGTGTAATAACTTCAAAACTTATATAAAAAAAAATAATCAAATAAGATAATTTAACAAAAGTATCATGTTCTCTGAGTAGAGAATTTAATATCTAATAGTAGTAAGGAGGATGTTTACTGAGACACCAGTTTTACAACAGTATTGAACATCAGCTGTACAAATTTATTTATCTGTGTTTCTAAGCAACTTTAAATATATCCTTAGTCTTCAAATTTTCCAGAACTAAAATAATATATTCACAATCTAATATTTAAAAAGTAAAGAAACAGAGTTGTTATTATTTGTAAAATTTGTTATTGTGAATAAACTAAACTCATGGGAAATGAAAGATGGGAGGCATGTATACATTTGATAAGTAGTGTCGTTAAAGGGTATTATTTAATGCTTGATGCAGAAAGAACTGCAGTCCTGCATTGTTTGGTTAATAATAAATGAGTCAGTACTACAACATCAAGCATATCCCACATATCTTACTTTTCTGTGTACGTTCAAAAAGAAAAGATGTAATTTGACATGCTACATTATATATTTTTACCTCACACTGCTTCCAAGAATCATTGTTCTGTAACATCATAAGTACACATGTATGTATTCTTTCCCATATTTTAAGGGAAGAATTATGAACAAGTTAGAATAAAACATCTCATTGTTTAAGCTATTTCTTTTGGAGATTGACATTATTTTTTTATATTTATTGTAAATATTGACAGTCACATGGCTAACTTTTTTAATTAGTGTTATCAGTTTATATATTTTTTTATTAAAGATTTATTAGGCATTGATATGTATTTACATGAAGCAACTGCTAGGCAAATGATGGCTTTATTGAATGTGACATGTAAACCTATGTACAGATGTTCAGTAGTCACCCATAAGGTTTCTAACTGATTGTGACTCACTTGTTTCCGAGTGTTAATATATTCAAAAATGTAAATAAATCATCTTCTGCTATAATAATGGAATGCTATAATGGCCTATTAGGTGTAATATATACCTCCATTAGGTTGTAATAGCCAGAGCAAGATTCAGGTACAGTATTCACTTCATCCCTTACATCTTCCCCAACAGAAGTTACACAACACAACACAGCAAGTTACTGTAATTCATGTTTCACAGTGTTTCACTTTTACATTGATCATAGTTTAACTACGAAGTACTGTGTCACCCTACACCAAATAGCAGAAGAACTGCCAAGTGTAACAAAACCAAGCCTCAACAATTCCTGTCCCCACAAATCAGTGTCCAAGAGAGAGTGAAAGGGAAACTGAGAGACGAACAAACAGGCAACAAAATAAAAAAAAAAAACATGCACCAGCAAACACGTCTAGTTGTTTATAGTGTACAGGGACTTGTGTAGACTGTCAAGCTCAAAATACAAATTCTCAAAATCTTTGTTATATAATGCCAATGGCCAATAAAGCAGAAATAACTGCAGTTTCATTTACAATCGTGCACGCAGAGGACTGAAGTTCACAAAATGCATTAAGGAGTGCTACAGTTCATGTATATGAGGAAGCAGAGATTTGTGAATGTTAATGAACTTCTGTATTTCTTTTATCAATATTTCCTTTGGCTAGGTTCACAGAATAGTTACTATAACTTCAAAGACACTGACACGTCTGGATTTAAGAAGGATTGGGTTCTATATATATATAAAAAAAAAAAAAAAAACATATTATATACATTCTGTTTATGTAACTTGGAGGGGACAGGATACATGAAAGCCAATGGTGCTATATTACACTCGAGCAGAGGCATATTTCAAACTACAAGGTGGGGCAACATTTTTATTGCTCGAGGCTGTATTCAAAGCAAGAAGTTGACATTAAACTGTCATGTTAGAATGTTGAGATGCTAGAGCAATGGGGATTTGCATAACAAAACCAATAACTGTAATGCTTTATACTATGCACTTTAGAATAAGTAATGTCATTTAAAACATATAAATAACAAACTATACCAGTACCTAAAGAAAAGGTGCTCAAATTGTCAACCCCTGAGCTAACTGTAGTAAGTTGCCAATAAACCTGACTACCAAGAAATTTCAAAGGAATCACAATAACACATGACCCACTTATTAAACCATGAAAGAGTTCAAATAGTGAGTGAGAGAAACACTCTTAGACAGGAGTAATAAGGATAATAAATACAATCTTTTAGGATGTGGTTATGAAATCATGTGTTAGTTGATGCTTTGAGAGAATTAGTGACTCCTGCATTTTTAAGATCAGTTTTCAGTTTCTTCTTTCTCACATCAGCCCAGTTGTTTTTCTCAGAGGATCTTTTTAACATAGTGGAAGATGACCAGTCCATGTTTATTGGCATTGTAATTATGTTGTTATTGTTGATGAATATAGATGCTTCTTAAGTATTGTTGAAGGTTCTTATGTCATTTGAATGAAAGATTCTGATTTTTGTAGGGATAACAAGTTGTGCTTTAACTTTGTTTTGTTTTAGTAATCTCACAAGTGGCCAGGCTTTCTTCCTTAACTCTAAGATTCTTGAAGAATAATCATTGTCAAATCTTATTTGGCTCTTATTATATGTCAAAGGACTTTTTCTCCAGGCAGATTTGAGAATAAATAAGAGAAATTTCACAACAATGGATCTTGGAGGCATGTTGGTGGAAGAAGGGATAGGTTTTCTTGTGGCTCAATGTGCTCTTTCTATACTATTTTACAGGCCTTCCTTTAGATCTAATATTTCTGGAAGCCAGGAGTTTAGAAATAAAATGATGTCTTCACCTTCAACCTTTTTTGGAAGTCCAAATATTTTTATGTTTGTTCTCCTTCCCCTGCTTTTCAGGTCATCTATTTTATTGATTAGCCAATTATTCTGTTGTAGAAGAAATTCACACTGAGAATCTTCTTTCTTAAGTCTCCCATCTATGTAATTTAGTGATATTTCCATATCTAAAATTTTAGATTGTTGCTGTTGTAATAATTCTTTAAGGACATCAGTTTGTTTTTGACAATTGTCTTTTAGGTTTTCTAGATTGGCTGTAAATCTGTCCATTATAAGAGCTAGTTCAAGTACAGTGGCAGACATCAACTGAATTTCCTTTTTCAGTGAAGTTTCAGCGTGGGAAGACTTTGAGTTGCTCATCTTCACACAGAAGAAGTAATCTCCAGACTTTTTGAAAATTTAAATGAAAATATACTAAAGTTGATATTTTTGTAGAATTAAGGTTCCTTAATAAGAATTTTCTACTTTTGATGAAAAAAAAAATATTTCCTTGTATTCTAGTACTAGATTGTGGAGCTCATAAAAATTGCTGCTGCTAGTTAGCCATCTAGGCTCTGTCTCCCCTAAAACATACTAATTCTGATGCAGACAGTTTTTGTGTATTTACAGATATTTGCACATTCGTAGTTATTGGCTTAGGATACTCGGTTTTAAACTGTGCTTCATTATCTAGTAACCATTCAGTTAGTGCAATCAATTTATCAGTACTCTTAGGGTCACTCTGAAACAATTATTTAAATTACATCGGAGTGCCCTTTTGAATTTATTAAAATGCATATCATTTTGCTTTTAGTGTTCACTTCTGGTTCTAACTGTAAGTTTAAAGCACACGTTTAAACTTTCATTTATGAACTCACTGTTTTACTTGAATTAAATGTTCATTTAGCAAATGTCATTACTTGTGTTATAGAAGACACAATCTCCAGCTAACAGATTTTTTTCAGTTTGTGATAGTCCAAATAGTCAAAACCTTCTTTGTACTATATATGCTTTGACTGCTTCCCCTTTAAGTTGTGAAAACAAGATTTTTGTCTAGTCAGTATGTGCCCAGTTCTCCAGTCTTAAGTGATTCACATTTTAGTGAGCTATTGGTCTCAAGTGATTCATATTTTAGTGGGCTATCACACAATTTCACTATCATAATATGCTCATAAAACATGTGACTATCAAGTTCTTATTATAATGCATGGTGTATCTATAGCACTTTGCCACAATAAACATATAAGAGCACAGCTTCACATTGATGAATTTCTTATCAATTTCTGATTTATCAGTGAAAATCAATCAACTTTTGACTCATTGAACATACCAATAATGATAACTGTGAAGCATATTAAGGATGCTTTCCGATTTGCCTCAGAGATCAGCATTCTCAGGGTTATTATATATTGAGATGTGTGGGAAAGGTACATGGGTCTTCCCATCCTACCTACAAAAATGCTTTTAACAGGTTTGTTTTGATGGGTTGGGACTACATTGTCCATCCAAGCAAGGCCATGAATTCCTTAAAAACAAATGGTTACTAGAAGTGGTACAAAAGAAGTCACTTTTTATTTTCATTTATTTCTCTCTTCCTTTCTTTGTATCTATCTTAGATTTGCCTGTATTATATAATAAAATGTGGAAAAAGTACATCTAAGGTCACTTAAACAGAATATAAAAATATTAATATACGCAGACATCATTAGGAAACTTAAGAAGCGAAATTTAAGTATAAGACTTTTCATGTAGTGAATAAAGGTAAACCCTATGTTTCAGGAATGTGCAAAGTAGAAATGGATGTTTGTGAATGTGGTACAGATACCATTTTAGAATATCCTAAAATTAAATTTTAAAACATTTAAATGAGGAGAGCAAGTATGATTTTAATGTAACATACAGTATTATGCATTTTTTAAGGAGAAGATATAAATACCTCCATGAAATGTTTACTTTGCAGTAAGTATTTAATGCAATTAGTTTTGTGACCTATAATTTATTGCATTCAATTATTTGTGGTTGGTTGGAGTAAGGAAGGATGGTGACTCAAAAACAATGCAGGCATTTTATCATAAAATAAAAAAAAATTCCATTCAGAAGTGCAGTCTGATATTTTCTTTATAAAGCAAGAGATCACGGCAGAGGTAAAAAAAAAAAAATACAACAGTGAAACAATAGCCATGCAATAAACCCATGCTGGGGTTCATGAAAGGTTTATTGATAGCATAGCATAGCTCAGCACAGTCTATGGCATGTGAATGAGGTATGATCAACCTGATTACACAATGCTAGCTTCCTAGGGCACTGATAAATTGAACAGCTCCATAATGTTTTGACTGGCCTTTCTACATGGAATATTTAGTACGTCTGTATTGGAGAAATTTCACACAAGCAGTGTATTATCAAGTGCAACGTACAGTTATGCTTGCATTTATGATCCCACCAGCATAATACAATTTAGTGCCCATTGTTGAGAGCTGCTACCCACACTATCCAAATTATACTACAAATTTTCATTGTTTAGGGTCCTCCATCTCTTTTCTTATAATATTTATGAGTTAAGTATGGTGTTGAGGGTCCTCTACTCTCTCTTAATAATATACAAAATATTCATTGCATATGATCCTTCCCACACAATAGTAATAGTATTGCACATTGTCCTGGGGCTTCCCTTCTCATTCCTATAATAATAAAGCAAGTTTCTATTTATGTATTCACTGTCTGATTCAGCAAAATCTAACTCACCAAGCCCGTTCCATTGCACAGATCCAGTTGTGGACATTTTCAAATTTACCTCAAGGTTGTGTGCCCTTTGATTAAGTTATATTAATTAAGGGATCGCAGAGGGGAAGCTCTTGCTTTTTGAGGGGGTGTGAGAGCTTGCCTCATACATAACCTGGGTGTTTATTTTGATACAATTTGATAAAATGAGTCCTATGAGCTGGGTTTTGCTGAGCTGAGATGCACTGACATAAACATATTCCTAATAGTATACTGCTCTTGGTAAGGGACATTGCCCTCCCTCTTCCCTCCCCTTCCTGTAAGGCTGTCAGTACTGTGCTAGCATGGTCCAGTTTGCTACACTTGAACATGGTGTTCCAGACTGATTCACAAATATACTGCTTATATGGCTAGTCAACAAGTGACATGCATTCTGCCATGTTTTCATGGTGCTGTATTCCTGATGTAACCTGGTACCATGCATAGCATGCAGGGATACATACCTCGTAACAATCCAGCCTTTCAGAGAATGTTCAGATTTTTTGCCTCATATTTTGGTCTGTTCCTTAGAAAAGTTGTGGATTTTTGGCAAATCATTGGGATTGCAGTTATTAAGCAGTAACATACATTTGAGATTCAGACTTCATATCCTTCAGAAAATGCATGCTAATATAAATCACTATTCTAGCAATGTTGTAAGTTTGTAAGAATAATAATAAAAATTTGTCCATAATTTTTTTTTTTTTTATCCCTTTATTATTTCTGGCTTTGACCAAATTTCTTATTCTAAGAGGTTGAAAGGTATGCAAGATGCCTTGCATCATGAAGAAAGATGGTGAGAAACTGAGGAATCTTCCATAGAAATGGTGGCCCTGTCATTTCTCCATCACTAATCATCAGCTTTGAAATGCAGTAAATAATTTATAGGAGGGAAGCCCTTGAGCTGCAGGGGCTCTACTGCTTAACTGGCTGGCATAATATTATGGCATGCAGCCTGACTCAATGCCATGTTGTGCCTTTCTCTTGTAAAATGGTGGTGGATGCAGTATAGTACAGTAAAGGATCATTAGCATTCTGTTATAATCCACATGGTCTCATAGCACACATGAATATTAATCCTATAATCCAGCTACAGCTAACCCATACCATTTGTGGAGTAATACTTGCAAACTGCATTGTCGCAACAGCATGACATAGCTATGTGAGTAAGGGACTTATGTCAATTGTTGCCATGAAAATCTTGTTATGAATCCTACTTCTTACCACCTGGCAATATTTTCAAGTGTGAAATGTTATACCTATGTTTCATTTGCCTAAAGTGGACTAATAATGTGTGTGTGTGTGTGTGTGTGTGTGTGTGTGTGTGTGTGTGTGTGTGTGTGTGTGTGTGTGTGTGTGTGTGTGTGTGTGTGTGTGTGTGTGTGTGTGTGTGTGAGTGTGCTTGCACATCTGTGTGTTATTTTTATTCTCACCAAAATCTGTCTATTTTGATACTGAAACTGTTTTAACTTCATTAGTAGTTTCTGTAAAACAAACATAACATGAAAATATTGACACTTGCCACATTGTGGAACACCATACTACTGATAACATATCTAATGTGCAAACATATCACTTCTACATAATATTAAGAACTCTACAGATCATTTATAAAATGTCTCTAGTCTCTTATGCAGAGTATTCTCCCAGCATTCCATCTTTAGGTTGTACAGTACATTGACCTCATAAAACAACAATGACACATTACTAACCAAACCATATTACTCTGATTTAACAGTTTTGCTGACTGTTATTCATAAAACGATGATGAGGAAGTGGAACACTTCCTCAAGATATTGTATCTATGTAACAAGTAACAGAAAAAAAAGAGCATAAGCTGTGCTATTTCAGAAGAGAAACTTTGATAACCTTTTGCATTCTATTTTGTTACGATAAAGGCTTTTGTGAATATCCAGTGTTCTAATAATTACTGGTATAGAGTCACTGTATTCAGCAAAAGCTGTAAAGTCCTGTGAATAGTCTAATGACTATGTTTGCCTTTCATCTCATACTAGCTTCCATGCTGTATGTCTTGTACCCTGACCCTGAGGGCTATGAATCGCATACTTTTTGTTTCTAGCAGCACTATGGTACACGGTGAATGACTTTATCACTGAGAGTTAACATGCCAATACTAACCATTAGAACAGTTTAGCAAGAGTTTATTTACAGGAACAGATATGGGTATGTTTAATTATTTGTTAAACAGATGGGTGGGCTAATTCACAGATCCTTCTGGACAATGGCCAAGACTGCATAATAATAATAGATAAGAACATCATATAGAAAGCAAAAAATATAGTATTGCATAAGGTAAATCATGACTAACACACCTTTGTGAGTGCAGGGTACAATTACAGAGCATACAGGTGCTTAAAGAGAAACTGGTAGCATCAAAAATATGATTAGGGCGGTACAGTTGAGCAATGGGGAATGATGCAGTTAGTCAGGACCCATTTTATTGAAATGTCACACTTGTTTAGGTGAACATGTTGAGATGTTAATGCTCCATTGCATTGTCTGTAGGAAGATTGCTGAGAAAAGTAAGTACTTTCCCCAAGGTCAGCATACTTAGAGTAAATGACAAAGGTGACTGTTTCTTTTAATACTGTTTCCCTTTGTCTGCATTTGTGCAGCTTTTGGGGTCTACTTTATACCCTCAAAACACAAAAAACCCGAATCTGAATCACGCAACATATAAAGAGTGAACCGCGGATATGTCAAACGTACTAAAGCGTGAAAATGTAAACCTCGAACCATCATAGTTGGCCAACCCACCACCCACAACACACTACCTACCCAAACACAATAAAAAAAACATATACATACACTAACCAAATCCCTACTTCTAACCCTAAATTAAAGCACCAAAATCCTACTGCTAACCCTACGCTAACCCCACATTCTCAACTGTCTATGCATTATCCTTAACCCCTCCCTAACCCTAAGGTTCGTAACTACCGCACACTTCCCCTACGGAACTATACCCAAACAAACTACATATTCCACACAATACACTTAACAAAAACCTACACAAAACCTTACATACATTACCTACCTATGCACTTACCTTAACCCCTCACTTACCCTAAGGTCCGTAATTATTGCATACTTACCTTACGGAGCTATACTGCAGATGGGCCAGCTATGCGATTTCGATATTTCCCCTTTCGCAGTTTCATTCGTTCAACGTATTCGCGGTTTGCTCTTTTTGTGTCGCGCAATTCGGATTCGGGTTTTACTGCTTTCGAGAGCTTAAAGTAGACCCCAGCTTTTGAGGTATCTTATATTTAAGATATATTTAGGTATCAGTGGTATGCAGGGGATAGAGTCCCCTGGGAGAATAATGCCATTTAGGTTTTTGATATGAAATTAAGAGAAATTTTAACTTTGACATCTTCTTTTTCATTTTAGAAATTTATTTTATGTTTTGAGTCCCAGCATAGTGGGTTTTGACCTTCTATTATGAGTCCTTTGCAGTGATTACATTTTCTGTCTCAAGGCTTTTGGCTTTCTGGTTCATTTACCAAGATAGGGTGGTTTCTCTGGAAAGTGTGATTGTCCTCCCCTTGTCTATGTCAGATTTTGCTGAGAGCACCAGTCTCATCCCACATCCCTAATACATGCCATTAGGTTAATTGGCAATCCTCTAAAGTGATTATAGGTTTACATGTGATCTGTGTGCGCATGCACATGCGTGTGCGTGTGTGTGTGTGTGTGTGTGTGTGTGTGTGTGTGTGTGTGTGTGTGTGTGTGTGTGTGTGTGTGTGTCTCATGCCCTGGAATGGCATCCCATTCAAAAATGATTACCTAATGTCTGTCAGTTATCAGGTGACATTCTGATTCCCTTATGTATGTACTCAGCAATTCTTAACAAGGAGTTACGTTATTTGTACTAATTAGTAAATTATTTTCAGCTTTGTTTAGATTTTTATCATGTTATAAATTATTGTAGAAGATAATTTCATGCATATGACTGTATCTTATTTTTGCATTTTATGACATCTATATTGTTTTACCTGACTTGTAGCCTGATCATTGCTGAAAATGATCCCTTGACCAGTCAACTTTGTCACAGAGAAATTAATAAATTAAATAAAATAAAATAACACACTTAAAGTCATAAAAGGAGGTGGGAACAAAGAACAGTAGCGTGGTCAAGGAGGAAAATTAGCATCAGGAATGGGGCAGTAAGGGAGGAAAAGTAATGCAGCCAAAGGGAATGAGGATTATGACATTTACATGGAAAATAGTACTGCAAGGACAAATTACCATCATGGCCTAGAAGTCCAGAAAATAACATCATGAGATCACTGTATTTAGAAACAAGACTGTACAAATTGTGGCAGTCGAGGAGTAGCTAGTATTTTAAGTTAACACCAGCAGATATATTAAGGTCACCATCAGTACCATGATATATAATACAGTGAAACATGTTTATTTGTATATTTTTGATCAAGATGTGTTTCCTTCTAGTCCTATTAAGAAGATCGGGTCAACAGAAAGTCGAATGTCATGAGGTCAAGACCATATGATTGACTTTCTGAAATGTCCAAGCTTTTGAATGGAGATCATGGTACAGTAAGGATTGGGGAATTTACCATTTTGCCCACTGTAGTGTGATCTCAGAGTTGGTATATATAATATGCAGGCTTGCCACCCTGCAAAAATTGTAGATTTTTGTTGCTTCCTGTCGTTCATCTTTTCAAAAAGTTAATCATATGGTCTAGATGATACGAAGTTCAGCTTTCTGTTGAGTTGATCTTCTGAATGGGATCTATTTCTTCATGTGTGCAGTTATATAACATAGATCTCCTCACTGGTCTGCTACTACTCCTAGGATTGTTATATTTCAGGGACAACATGGGGTACATATATATATACTTTAAAATGTATTTCGCTCTTTCTCTAAATTAGTGCAGTCTTGCAGTTAGTGTATATAGGTAAGGAGAGTAAATGAGAAATTTGTTATTGATTACACAAGTATATCAATGTATTAACAGAACGACAGTCAATGGGATTATAGATAGGGTGTCTTAATTTTTGATCTTTTAATTACTAATTTGATTGATGAATCATTATTTAAATATTTTACTACTGAGAACCCTGTTATACCAAAAATACATGGTCTACCGAAAATGCATAAAAATGCTGTTATTCCACCCATGAGACCTATTGTATCTGGAACTGGCTGGTGCACTGAGCCATTGTCCATTTTTGTAGAAGGAACGTTACATGTTTTTTTAGATGAATACTACACTATTCTTCGAGATACTAAGATGTTTTTAGAATGTCTACATAATAGAATAATGACTCTGGGACAGGGAGATAACTTTATTTTTGTTACCATGGACATAGAATCGTTATTTACTTGAATACCTAATTTATGGGGAATAGACAAAATTAGAGAATTTTTAACAGTGAATAGATGTTGTGACAATAAGAAAATTCAATTAATATGTAGTCTTTTGGAGATTATTTTAGAAAACAATGTATGTGTATTTGAGGATGAATTTTATTTGCAAAAGGTTGGTGTAGCTATGGGCACTGCATGTACAAATAGCTATGCCAACTTGGCATTGGTGTGCTGGGAACAACTTTCTATATTCACTGATAGTAACCCCTTTTTTGCACAAGTGTTATGGTATGTCCGTTTTGTTGATGATGTTTTTATGTTATGGAACGGAAATGACAATCAACTCAAGAATCTCATAGATTATTTACATAGCACTACTGAGTTTTTAAGATTTACTTTAAATAGCTCAGATTTAGAAATTGACTTTCTTGATGTTAAAGTCAGAAAATCTGATTGTAATGAAATTATTAGTAGCATTTACCAAAAACCTACTAGGAAGAATGCATTATTACACAAAACAAGTATGCATCCTAGGCATATTCCTAGAAATACACTGAAAGGACAGGTATTTAGAGTTCTGTGCCTACATAATAAGGACGATGATGCTAAAGCAGCCCTTGCAAATTTGAAGTTAGAGTTTTTAGATAGGGGCTATGCGACAGGAGAGATAGACAAGACTATCACTGAAGCATGGAAATTAAGAAGTAGCAGATGCAGACTTTATTATACAACTATGACAGATACAGAAGACAGAAATACTCATACTTCAGACACTAATCATTTTCGAGCAGTTTTTCAATACTCTAGCAATGTTAATGAATACACGAAGATTATAAAGAGAAATTGGCATTTACTTCAAGAAGTACCAGAGTTGACTAATATAATCAGTGAAACTCCGTTATTTTCTTTCAGGAATAACAAGTCTTTAAAGCAACATTTATATTATAGAACAGTACCTCATAGATTTGATTTTTCTACACATGTTGGTACTTTTCAATGCAGACGTTGTACTGCATGTAAATAGATTCATAGCAACAAGACATTTATTAATCCTCTACATAAATTTACTATTACCAGTTATAGCTATGCTGATTGTAGGACTGCTAATGTTGTGTATTTTTGTTTCTGTCAAAAATGTTTTGCATATTATGTAGGAAAAACTAATAGGGTCCTGAAAAACAGGATCCTTGAGCATGTTAGAGATATAAATAATTGTAAAGAAACAAGTGCACTGGCAAATCATGTTAGAAAAACTGATTCGTCTCATACTTTTAAGTTTTTTGTTATTCAACATGTCCTCTCAAATATATGGGGAGGTGACTTAGAAAATACTACTGAAAGCATAGAACAAAAATGGATTTTTAAGTTGAATGCTGAGAAATATCCTGGCTTGAATGGAAATTGTTCCTTAAAACCTTTTTTAAAAGCCAGACCATTGAAGCAGTAGAATTATTATATTATTATATTTTTAAGTATTTTAACTAAATCTTTTACACTTATAGTAATGTTTTAACTATTTATTAGTATATTAATGCATATTTATTTATGTTTTTATGCATATTTACATTTACATATATTTATCGTTACACATTTATTAGCATTGGAACATGTGACTATTGGACTGTCAGCTGACTTTATTGCATTTTTTATATAAGCTTTATTATGTTAAACTACTGTGTCTGATGAAGCAACTAGTGTAGTTGTGAAAGTGCTAACCATTTTTATTTTTTCTATTTTTGATTTGAATAAACGTATGTTTGTGTGTTAACTTGGTGCATTTTATTTTATTTTATGCATCTGTTTTATGCACCTAGTTTTTACCCTGAGTCGTTCATATTCTTTTTGTTTGGATTCTTCATTTGATGAGATGTCTGCAGCTTTGTTGTAGTTGTCCAAGATTGTACTGGTTTAACTAACTTTACCATTCCCCTTGGAGAAGAGTTTTCAAGCAGTTACTGAGGCCTGGATGTTTTACTATTCTTCAATTCAGCTCTTCTTCTTTTTTTTCTGTAGGTTTTATCCCTGCTGCCTGCCAACCATCAGACCTACTCTTGGTCTATCAGTCCATTTGTTCCATTCACTGGCCTAGATTTGAACAAGAGTGTCATCATTTGTCACTGATTCAGCCATTAAGGGTGGTTCAAAACTTTTTCCATTTTTCTCCTTCATCCTAACTGTGCACATACTCAGTGAGGCACTGGGGAGGGGCATGGCATTCAACAGAAGCTGCCCCCACCACTTCTGGAAAAAGGATTTTCTCCAAGCAACACTGCCCCCACAGCATGGCACAAGCGGTGAACTCCCCAATCTCCACTAGTGAGATCACACTACCCTGTGTGCATCCAAATGCATGCAAACCCTTCTCTCCCCTAGCGGAGGTGATAGGACCACTCCCCTTCACTCATCCCCTTCCCTGCATGACACCTCCAGTACAGGAACCACCAATCAAGCCCCTGTCTCCTAGGTCACAGTCAGAGCAACATGGTTCTGAGCCACAAAGCAAGGCATTTGGCTATTTTTTTCCATGCTTGCTGGAAATTGCCTTACGTTAGGACTGTTGCTACCAGGGAGTCTGCACTTCTCCTCATCTTATATATTTAGCTGAATTTGAGTCTTTATTAGATGATTATAAACATTTTTGAATAATGATTAATTCCTTTGGATCAAGCTATATCATATGTAGTCCATCTATGACTCTGGAGTATATTAGTTTAGTAAATAGTGGTTATGACTTGAGGTGCCCCCTACTTTCACACTCCTGTGATATTATAAACATTTTTTTGCAAAATGCCATACATTTTGATTTGACTAGACAGTGATCTGTTCACTTAATCACTTTTAATTGCCTGTTGAAATTTACTCATGTTATTAAAATTCTACTGTTGTTTGCTTTTTAACCCTGTCAGTTTGTTTTGTCAGGGTTGTTTTATTCACAATTAGACATTTTAATTATTATTTCATTTTAGGTGGCTGACAAATAGTTTCATCTCTTGCATTGCTATGATTTGCTCTATTTATTTATGCATTTATTTACTGACTGATTGATTACTGTAATTCAATGTCTGGTCCTCTATTTACTCTTAGGGGTAACATTCTGGTGTGCATTTAGTTCAACTATTCTCTCTAGTACTTTATTATTGTAGGATTTTTAACATCATACTAAGGCCACTATATTATAACAGGGATGATGTTTTGATGTTCTACCACTTGATTCCATATCATCTTCCAAGGCTATAACATGCAGATATTTAAATAATTTCCATAGATATGAGGATGGTTGTCACAAATGAACATTTTGCCATTTCTTAGGTGTATGTCCCCTAGTGGAGAGACAGCCCTCTGTTTTCCACCATGATGTAAAACAGTTCTTGAGGAGTGTCCATCTCTCCTTCTGGTTGTAAACAGAGCACCTGTTTGTAATCTTAAGCAGGTTATTGGGACCTGTCCTCCTTTGGCACCATAAAGGGCAATGCATACTAATGCAATGTCCATCCAGAAAACGCTTGGAATTATCTTCAGTTTACTGCATGAGGTTAATTTTGTTTTCATAATGGAGACATACCTGGATGACAACTTTTGCCATTACCTAATGTATGTCATACCACCTGGAGCTGCCATTATCCATCTTCATAAATGAGGCAGAATTTGGGTTGCCTTTATTATTTGTTTTAAATCTGAGTTTCAGGGCATCCCAACTGCCAGCAGGAGTACAAACCCATTAGAATACATCCTGGCTACAGGCACAAACTGCAGGAATCTCCTCATCTGATATCCATCTGATTGTGTGAAGAATTTCCTAAAAGAGTTTATCAACTTCCTCATTGACTCTCTTTCATGTCACAAAAATTTTGTGATTCTTGGTTTCTTCAGTATATGGCTTCATAATGTGTCAACAGCTCTTTCTAGTTAATTCCTACATATTATGAAGGGATTTGAATTCAGATTATTACTTCAACCTTAGATTAGAACAGACTCCTGACTTGATAATCCCGTCAGAGGTGATGAACTTTGGTTGGATGGTGGAGCTGGTCTCATAGCTTGATCATGTCTAGGTATGCTTTACTCTTGAGTTGCATGATTTTAGTCCACCTGATCTTGAGCAGATGAGATAATGTAATTTTTCTAAAGTGAAACCATTTGCTTTCATCAGCACTCATCCAGATTTTTTCAGAAGACACTATGGTCACCCCTAATGCCTTGGCATCAGCCTATAACAGGTCATTGTCCACTGCTCTCAACTGGTTCGCCACAAGTACAGCTTATCCAGTTTAAAACACAGAGAGATGGAGAGTGGGAAAAAGGTTGGAACTTCATAGGAGGTATGAGAGTCTTTGGAGTTTAAAACTCAGAATGGTTGATAATCATGTTTGTCATTAAACTCTTGGATCTCTCATAGGAAAGTGGTTTATTAGTACTATGAGTTTACAGCAATGGCTAACTAACCAGTCATGCTCTTCCAGGTGGTAATAATTTGTGCTACCTGGCCTGTCTTATCATTTGTAAGGCCTTTGCATTACATCAGTGTGAGATGGCCTCTCTGCTTTCACTTACAATGTTGCCACCATGAGAACATTGTTTCCTCTTTAAACTCCATGAAAAGATCATTTGGGTGAGGCCAAGTGTAGTAATTCATATTCTTGAATTGTGCTCAGTGGTAGATAAAATGTATCTTGCACCCTGAGCTGTTTTCAAACCATGAGTCTCCACACACACATTTTGGGGATCATGCATAAATGCATGTGTTCTTTTGGATTCACTTTCCTGGTTGCTTTAAATTATATTTTTCTTGTTTAATACAGCAACATTTGTTAGGGTACATTTTAAATTTGTAGCTTTGAAGATATTTTCCAGTAAGCAGTGACACAAAATGTATGAACTAATAACAACAAAAATACCCATTTCAAGGCATTTCCACCATTAAAGGCCAGTCAGTCTACTACCAGTATAATTTACCAGTATCCCTACTCCTCAGTCATGACAACTTCATTGATTGCATGCATATTACACATATGATTGTGATATTAATGGCCACAGTCAAGTATTCCAGTTTACTTTATACAAATACACACTAGTCCTGTAAAGACAGACTGATGATTTTTTCAACTTTTATCAACTTAGCAGGATCAGTCATTTTTATTGACAGACATCCCCTGAACTTGCAATTATATAAATATATTGCTGGGTGCATCCTTCTCAATGTCTTTGTAAAAAAATGAATAACAATAATAATGACCAGGACTTTCTAGGTTGTTACACACTGATCAACATTATAACTTCCGATCTCCCAGTGTGAAAACAGAAACTGAGAAAAAGGAGTCCCATTGAATTTTTTTGTAGGGGGGGACTTCAATTACTGGCTAATAAATATACTTCCTGGATGTCAGTAAATAGGAAATTTGGAAAATCTAAAAGAAAATCATCCAGAAAAGGTGAAGAGGAAACACTGGGAAGGATTCTGCAGCTGTTCACCAAAAAGCAGTTCAGTTTCAGGTTTGGATCAAGAGGTGCTTTCCAGTAATTTACAGGAAAATATAAATCAAATGTTCTAAGAGATAGCTAAAAATAAATGAAACCTTGAAGGAATATATCAATTCAAACAACAATAGCATGGAAAAAATAGGTGTTCTAACTAGCCATTCAGATGAACTGATAAAACTGCAAAAATCAGAAGTTGTCATGAAGAAAAAGCTGGCATAATATGAAATTTCTCAAGAAGAACTGCTTAAAAAACAGAGTTAGAAGCCAGATCATGGAAAGAAAATGTGAGCTTTTCTTCTGTACTGGAGAAACTGGAAGGAACAGATCGTATTAATGTTATGAAAGCACAAATAAACAACTGGACTGGAGTTCTGCATCAGAATTCATTAACTAAAAGTGGGCATTGAGTATATACTCCAAACTTGGCCATGAAAAACAGCCAAGACCTATATTAGTAAAGATGCAATCACACCAGCAGAAAGACTTGATCCTGACAAAATTGTGGCAGAAGGGCAAAGTATTACAAATTGGGGACAGCAGACTGTTTGTAGAAAATGAGTATTTACTGTACACCAGGCAGAAGAGAAGCAAATTTATCACAGCAATCAGGGAGTATCGAGAGGCAGGTGTGAGATTCAAGCTGCAGTATCCACCTGACTTCAAAGTAAGTTTTTTTCTGGATAGTCAAAGTCATTTTTTGACACAGAACAGCCTAAGGAGGAAATAAAATGTTTATCCAATAAAACGTGAGTCATAAAGCAGAAATTAACTCTGCTTCTCATTCTTCTGATGGTAAGTTTCATAGACAGACTTTGCCAGTGAAACATTTTCCAATATTCCAAAGGAAAATGCTTGAGAGACAGGAAAGAAACCCACAGGAGTTGGCTAGAACAATCAGCAGCACCTTGGACTTGAACCAGAGACTGGTTTGGGGAAACAGAGATGAAAGGAAGAAGAGCAGCAACTTTGAAATATGTGAATAAACTGAAGACTATAAAGCATCTTATCACATTTGTGAAATATGGTTTTGAAAGAAAAAGTGGATGAAAAGCAGTAGACTTTTATTTACATTTTTAAAGTTGTGTGTGGACTGTAAAGCATATACCCTACTTTATACGATTAATGTTTAGAAGGATACTAAAAGGGGTAAAACTAACTAGAAGTTAAACAAATTTTTCTTCTTATTAGGATTTGTATAAAATGTTTCATTATATAAACTGCATGCTATATACAGTAAAGCACTTTTGTGTAGTGAATAGTCAGGGGTACTTTAAATGTCTGGGGGGAGTTTTTTCAGTGACCATTGTATATGTTAAAGATATTAAAGTAAACACATACTTATTTTAGTTGTAAAAATATACGTTTTTACAGTACAAGAGAAAAAGGCCACAGAAAAGCAAGTTTAATGTTCATATGCTGTGATCTTGGGCTGCTGGGGTGGGAGAGGGGTGCAAAAGTGCAGTAATTATATTATATGTAGAGTTAGGATATTTTCTCTTTCTATTTTACAAGAGTCAATATCGGATTACAAACTCTATCTTAAGCTGTAAACAGGTATTTTTGTAAGCATGTGGACTTTAAAAATAAGACAAGGTGAAAACCATGAAAATGTTAAGCTTCTTACAACTGCAAAGATATCAGCTTGTTTGTTTTCCACTTGCAAGTGTTCAGTGGAGTCAAGATATTTGCAGCTGAGAGCAGTTGTGCAATCTTTTCTGAGTGAAATTTACAAAGACTCATTGCTGAGTACATTTCCATAGAGACAAGCCATCTGCAGGTGCAAGCAGTTAATCTTGAGAATTCTGAGTATTTTTGCTGAGGGGAATGCAAACTCTAAAGGTACAATGCAAGCAGATCAGTGAAAAAAAATTAAATATGAAATTCTGGGAAGTGGATAAGAGGTAAAAACCTCCCTAGCAATATTAATACTTTAATGCAGTTACTAGAACAGTATACCATTTTTATTTAAATATAGCCAGTGCACTTTTTTCTCAGGACTAAAAGTTAATGTTTTCTGAAACCATACAAGCTATTTTTCATATCTGGGAGGGGAAGAGAGAGAAGAAAAGAACAGACATCAATCATAGTAAATGGGAGCACGAGCTGTTGCATGCACTTTAGCATGGGTAACTTTAATTTTTAGGTTAGATAATGCTTGTAGGTGCAGCTGTCAATTTGGGGCAGTCATTCCCTTCTAAATGGTTAATCTTCATGTTTTGAAGATATACATAGTGATATCTGTTTGTTCCAAGTTAACAGGGGATAGGGTGCTTTGTACTTAGTTTTATGTTTGAAAGTTTTCATTAAAACAAAGAGTCTTGACAATATGACATAGGTTCAAAGGGAGATAGGAAAATGTGAACAAACAACTGTACAAAAGATCAACCTGTCAAAGATTAGAATAAGCATGTAACACAAAGACTGGAAATACACATTCAAAAAATACCCAGCTTTTGTGTTATGTGCATATTCTAATGTTTGACAGGTTGATCTTTTGTACATTTGTGTCTTCTCATCTCCCTTTGAACCCATCTCACAGTTTTCACCAATAAATTCCAGCCCCCTCTTTCCTATTGTCTATATCCCTAATTACAGTCATCCCTGTCAGCACAAACTCCTCTCTCCAATTTCTATTGGCTTAGTTCTTAGAATACTTTCTGCTACTTTATGAATACAATATTATGTATGATTATTGTTATTCTCCTTAAAGGCCTGCATCCAAAATCCCAGTCTCTCCTTGTTTCTTCAGCCCCCCCCCCAATTTATCATCATCTCTTTCCACTTTGAATTATAGTATTCTGCTTGTGGAATGTATAGGATCCTTAACTGTGCTGTGTTGTTCTGAAATGCCCCTTCAAATTGGGTAATCCCATTCTGCCCTGTTCTACTGGAAAAATAATCTTATCCCATTTGACCCTTCCCATCCTCTCCTCCCAGATAAAATCCTTCAGCTCTTTATTAATTGCTATCCACAACTTCTCCTCTGGTGGATAAAAATGCGCCTGACCTGTGTATAAGACTAAAGAGACTAAAAACATTTTAACTGCTTCTATCATACTATCAATATTCATATAATAGAATTCCATTTTCTCAGTTTTTGTATTATCTTTTTTTACTCTCTTCCCACATATCCTTAGCTGCCACACTGGAATAATTTTTAATATATACTCCTAAATACTTCATTATATAATTTCCTCATAAGTATGGATATTGCTGAAATTATTTGTATGTGGGCATTTAATTTACTGCTATTGCCTTTACTTTAGCTTCATTAATTCTGTATCCTGAAAAGATTTGAAATTGTCTCAATATGTTCCACAGCACTGCAATGTCCATTTCTGGTTTTGTCAGGTATAAAATAATGTCATCTGCAAATAGAGCCAGCTTTTCTTGACTACCATATCAATTATATCCTTGAATTTCTGAGTCCCTTATTTTCTTTGCAAATGGTTCTAAATATAATGCAGATAAAGGGAAGCGAGGACATCCCTGCCTGGTTCCTTTGCTCAAACAGACATTATAAGAGAGGACCCCCAACCACTTTAATTTTTGCCTCTGATCCCTCATATATTCTCCTAATCAACCTTATAATTTTATCAAGGAATGCAAATGCTGCCATTGCTCCACTCATTAAGTCCCAGCTTACTCTGTCAAATGCTTTATCTGCATCAAGACCCACCAACAACAGTGGTATTTTCTTACATTCTGCTTTCCTTGGGATCATCAGTGCTCTGTTAATGTTGTCAAATGTTTGCCTCCCCTCCACAAAACCACACTGATCCATATCTATCGATTTTAGCATCACTTTTGCCATTCTTTTAGCCATTATAGACATAAATATTTTATACTCATGGTTTAGTACTGAAATGGGCCTATATGAATTTGGATCTGATGTATCTTTGTCGTCTTTAGGTATTACAGCTACCACCACTTTCTTCCAGGATGTTGGTACTTCTCCTCCTCTAAAAAATACTGTTAGACAAAACCTTCCAGATCTTTATCAGTTTCCCCCTCCTAGCTTCCAAACATCCACAGGAATGCCAATTTATTCCTGGGGACTTTCCTGTAGATTGATTACACATCACCATTTTATTACATATCCTCCTATCCTGTTAGTAATTGATCCTTCTCTGCCTCTAAGTTTGGCATATTTAATTAATCTAAAAACATTTCCATTTCTACCTTTTCTTGATTCCCATATGTCTCTGCTTTATACAGACTTTCAAAGAATTTCTGCAATATTTCTAATACTACTACAGGATCTCTTGTTATCTTTCTCCTTGTGGGCTCCCTAAGCTTGGCAACAGCCTTTTCTACTTTATGTTACCTGAGTTGTTTTCCTAAAAGTTTTTGTACTGTAGAGCTATTATCAAAAACAGTTGCTTAGCAGTATTTCTAAACTCATGCATATTATCGAGGTAATCCCTTATTTTCTGTTCAGCATTCTGCAGTTGCTCCTCTTATTGTTCTGTAAAACTCCCGTTATTTTGCAATACTGTAACGTTTGTCAGTCCCTCTAAATAATTCTTGTTACTTCTTAACTATATCTCCCTTTCTTTTATTTCTACCCTATTTTTAAACTCCATGTTAATTTTATCCCACTCAGTAGCTATATTTTCAGAATAAATTTCTATCTTCTGTAATAGTTCCTGAGTAATTTCCACTACCCATTCCTTAAATTCCTCTCCTTTCAATGATGAGTGGGGAACTGCCAGTGTCTTATTTTAATTTAATTACCCTGTGTTTTTATTATAGTTATTATTGGTGCATGATCTGAAGGGATCCATACTGTTGCTTGAAATCATGTTTACCCGAAATCACGTTTAACCAAGCACACTTTCGCAAAAGTGCATTTCTACCAAAAATGCACTTTCTCGAAAGAGAAGTAAAAAAAAAAACATTAAAAAAATGGCAACTGAGTGATGGGGGCTGTTGCTTAGATGGCGGTACAGTGGGGATAAGGGAATATTCCCTTTTCCCCACTGTAGTGCGATCTCGGAGTGAGAATATAAAAGTAGGGGGGTGGATGGTGCAGGGGAGCTTGCCCTCCTGCATAAACATGATGACTGTTATTTTATTTTTTTGCTTTTTAAGTTTTTTTGTTTTGTTTTCTCTTTCGCGAAAGTGCATTTTTGGTAGAAGCACTTTTGCGAAGGTGTGCTCGGCCATTTACTTTTCGAGTAAACTTGATTTCGAGCAATAGTCCTAGATCCAATCTGAAATAGTTATTGGGTAGTTATCAAGGCCTTCAATTAAATGTACATGTTCCTGTGAAATGCAAATTCTGACTAGCCTAGCCAGCTTTTGTATTTTGGGGAATAATATGTAAACTCACTCTGAGCTCCTAGTACTGAATTCATATCTTCCATGCCAAATATTTTCACAAATTTCTTTAAAAAGCTACCCTCCATTGTTATATTTTCCCTTCTGAGCCCCCAGGCTGCATCTTCACTATTGCAAATCAAATTCCAGTCCCTGCTTATAAGTAATATTCTTTCCAGAAAGTTGATTATTTCTCCCAGAATATTCTTAAGCTCCATTATAACGATTTTTGGTAGAATATAATTACACACCAATGTAATCCTCCTCCCTCGCCAATAGCCCCTTAGTACTGCAAATCTACAATTATTGTCTTTTTTATCCTCTTCTATTACTACTGAAGCTCCTCTTGCAATTAATATAAGTGCTTCTCTCTTTCCTTTGCTCCAGGTATTCCATTGAATAACCAACCTGAAAACCTTTCTTTTATCAAATTGACATATTCAGTTCTTTCCAACTATGTCTCCTGTAGCATGACTATTTGCACTCCACATTTTTAATCTAGTTCACTATTCTTTATTTTTGTATTTATCTGTGAGCCCATTAAAACTTAAAGACATTATAGAAAGCATCATATTCTTGAAAAATTATTTTTCCCAACTTTTATTTATAACAGCTTTTTGTTAAAAGTCTGGTTCCAGCTTTTGTGTTACATCATGTACTGTTTGGCAGGTTAATTTTCCATACAGTTGTTTCTTGTCATCTCTATTTGAGCCTATGTCATATATTACAGAACTTTTTGTTTTATTGAAAACCCTTAAACAAAAAATACATACACACCCCAATACCCCCCTAAAACATATTAACTTAATAATACACAAAACTATGTACACCTTCAAATACTGATGTTTTACCCTCCTAATAGCAACAAATGTTCCAAACTGACAGCCACATACACAGACTCAAGATAACCTAAAAAAGTTTATCCAACCTAAGACACATGGTGTAGCCTGTAATTCTATTAAGTGCCATCTGGTTTTGTCTTATCTTTATACCTCTCTCAGATGGGAAAACACTGGGATGCTTTCAGAAAACATTTTCTCCAAGCCATTTCTCTTGATTAGATTGCCTGCTAGAGACATGAGACCCAGACACAAAACTGTTTACTAGAAAAAAGCCTTATAATATTCAATATTCTTCTTCATTTACTTGCTTTCTCTTAAAACTTGTTACTAGATTAAGCTAATGGCCTTAACCCAGTAATTTCCCTATGTAAAAATGAGAACAAGCATCCTAATGTTTCTTTTGTCATGTTCTTTTAACCGGATCTTTTTCTCTTTTTTTACATTGCAATTCATACATTTCTTAAAACTAAACAAAGAGAAAGAGAGAAGAAGGGAGAAAGGAAAAAAAGAAAAAAAAACAGGAGCACCTATTTACATTAGTATCCCCATTACACTTAAAAATAACTGTAAAAAACTTTACTTTATAACATGCAAAGAAAATCGTGTACTATTTAAATAGTACTATAAATTGTTTTACTTACAGTTAACTTTCACCATCCTCTTCCCCTCTCCTGAGTATTTTTCTGAACATTAATGACAATTAGTAGGGCATATGCTTTAGAGTCCCCTACAAGTTTAACAAAGTCCTAAAAAGTCCAATATTTCCAGGTTTTCCTGTTCTGCCATGTTTCACAAATATAATTGTGATAGCCACCTACTTAAACTGGGGCAGTAACTAAGGAGTCTCAGGCCTCACCACTGTCTCTGGTAAGGGAGTGTCACTAAAAGCAGAGAAAGAACACACAGTTTCCCTTAAGAATACATTAGGAACAGACTCCAAACCTGGGACTAAACTAAATGCTTTACTGCAGGTCTCCAAATGAGCTTTCACACTATCCACTGCAGAGCACTGTGTCCCAGTTCTAGGTATTTGACACACTCACTCTTAAATATTTGATTATCACATATATAAACACTCTTGGAAAAGACTGGCACAAATTTACCTGCTATGTCCTCTTTCCCAAATTACATGGTAATAATGCTGCCATCAGTCAAAATACCACAAAACCCTTCAAAAGGGCTGTTCAATTATATTGGGTAAAATAAATCTTGACATGTAAGGTAGCATGTAATCCAAGCAGTCAGGCTTTTCAGAGTGGCCTTGGTGTTATCACAATAAGCATGAACACTCTCAGGTTACTAAAAGTACTTTCCAAATAACCAGCCACAATAGAAGGTAGTAAAATATTTAATAAATACTGATTTCAATAAACCACAGAGTTTCACACACATGAATTTGAAAATAACATGGAAGGATTGGTCTCACACTGATTGAAGAAAAACTTACAACTATCTAACTGTAGCTTCCTAACTGTCTAAAGATTAACTCTCCCTGTCTAATCTAATTAAGTTAGCAAGGCAAGCTGATACTCTTACTTCTACAAGCAAAAGAAGAATATATGTCCACTCTTCAGGCTGTTGTCCAGTCCGCAGTGACTGGAATAGCAAATCCTATCATTACTGCTGAACAGCTCTGAAAAACTCTGAGCAATAAATTTTGATCTAAAAACAACCACTGATGACTACAACTGCTGCAAGTAAGCAACAACACTGAGCTCAAGTAAATCAGAACCTGCTTTTTATAGCAGAATTTTTTTTTAAATTCACATAAAGCTGTTATGAGAATTCTACTCTCTCATTTCAGACTTTTGAAAAGTTAGCAAAACAGCTGCTGTGGAAATTCCATCCCTTTCAGCTCTGGCACATGATGACATCACTCTAGGCCAACTGACTGGCACAACCTGCATTCAGAATTCTTTTAAAAGACATGTACATTTGGTGAGCCAGAAGAACACTGTTTGATTCAAACATCTTACACAAATCAAAGAAACAGTCAAAAACATAAACCTATTTTCAAAATTATAGCTAGTTATGCTGGCATTTATAATACATCATCGTTTATATTTACAAGTATTTATAAAACTGCAGCCAGGCATGCTAGTACAGATAACAATATCTGATATCCTCACAATAATTATTGTTTTGTAATCCCAGATTTGTCAATTTTCAAGTTACTGATTTCATTCTACAAACATTAATGACAAGCAGTAGGGTATATGCTTTAGAGTCCCCTACACATTTATCAAAGTCCAAGACAGTCCAATATTTCCAGATTTTTTTGCTCTATTCCTGTTCATCTCCTTCTCCCAAACCCTGTCTCTGCTTCATTTCCAATGTACTCTTGATTCTTCTAGTCAACTATTGTGCTTTTCCCCCTCTTTCAAGCATTTTCCATTGAAACACTGGAAAATATTTCACTGGCATAGTCTCTATGTGGTCTTTATTACCAGAATAAGAAAAAGCAGAATCTCCATCTGTTTCACAGCTCACTTTTTGTTGGACAAACTTTTTTAGTTCTTCCTTAGCATGTACTTCAAAAAATGATTTTGCTCCTTCAGGGAAAAATATTTTAAAGATAGCTGGGTATAGCAGTTTGAATCTCACTCCTGCTTCTCAACATTTCCTGAATAACGGGATAAATTTACTCCTCTTCTGCCTGGTGTGCAATGAGTAGTCATTCTCCACAAATACTCTGCTGTCTTGCACTTTTAGTATTTTGTCCTTGTGCCACAGTTTTGTCAATATCAACGCCTTCTGCTGGTAAGATTGCAACTTTACTATTAAATGTCTAGGTTGTTTTCTCATAGCAGGTTTGAATCATACACATGATGTGCCCTTTGAATTAATAGTTCCTGTTGTGAAATACCAGACCAGTTGCTTATTTGTGCTTTCATAAAATTAATGCAGTCTGTTCCTTCCAGCTTCTCTGGTACAGCAAAAAGTCCCAGGTTTTCATTATGTGCTCTGCCCTCTAATTCTATTATTTTTTAAACATTCCTTCTTGTGCATTCTCATATTCAGCCAGCCTTTTCTTCCTTTGACCTCTGTGTTTTGCAATTTTATCACCTTATCTGAATATCATTTTTAAAGCTTTTTCCATTTTTTCCAGTCTTTTATTGAGTTGATATACTCCATCAGTGTTTCATTTATTTTAGTCATGTCTGTGTGCAGTTGTCTTATACTTTCCTCTAGGTTACTGGAAGTCATTTCTGGAGTTTGCACTGCTTTTTGTTGAGCAGCTACAGTACTTTTCCCAGTCGGTGTTTTTTTTTTTTTTAATTTTGTCAGGTCCTCTGTATTTCTTTTTTCCTGGCATCCAGGTAGTACACTTACTAGCCAATTACTGAAATTTTCCCAGAAATGTAGGTCCACTGGCTTTCTCTGCTACGTTTCTGTTTTTCACACTGGGAGAAATAGAATTAAGCTGCTAGACAATATGCAGCCATCCTGGAAGTCCCATCTAATAAGTATTTCTGATCGTGCATCAATAAAAACTATGATAAAAATGCAGGGTAATGAAGAAAAACAAGACACTGGTGCTTTCACACCACCTGTTAGAAAGAGATGAATTTAAGGAATGGGTATGGGAAACTGCTTGAAAGTTTTTAGGGAAGATAAAAATATCTTCAGAAGTTATACCTAGTGATTGGGATAAAATGAAAATAAAGTTTAAAAATAGGGTTGAAATAAAAAGAGAAGAGATATGGTTAAGAAGTAGTAGAAATGACTTAGAGGGACAGACAAAGGTTAAAGTTTGCAGAATGAGGAAAATCTCACAGAATAAGAGGAGGAGCAAATGCAGAGTGCTAAAGAGAAAATAAGGGAGTATCTGGATAATATGTACGAGTTTAGAAAGACTGTAGTTAAGCAACTGTTTTTTATAACAACTACAGAGCACAATTTTTTTAGCACAATGACTTAGGCAACAGAACTTTGAAAATTAGTTACTTGGCATGCAGTCCAGGAGTTCATTAAGGAGCTTAGCCCAAATTTTCAATTGCCCCAAAGCAGTGACTGATTTGCTCAAGGTCACACATTAGGTAAATAAAGGAGGAAAGATTCAAACCATACACTCCTGGCACAGGAAGCAGCTCGTTAACAAGTTAGAGTTTTAGTTCTCTGCACTACCTTTCAGAAAGAGTCCATAACCACCTTTTCCCCATTTCTGCACATGGGTTCGGGAGGTCACGTATACTGAGACCATTATCTAGAGCTAATGTTTAAACCACCAGGTGGCTAGCCCTGCCATAGTATCAGAATGAGTAACAGTTTTAATTAAATTCAGAAATCCTTTGCAATCTGATCTTGTAGAGAAGACTGTGTCACTGTAATATGCAACAATGACTACACAATGAATGCTGAAGATCAGACAGTTCTGATCATAATTTCAAATAATGCAGCACATATAACCTGACCAATGTCAAACACCTTTGCAGTTGCTGGAGGCTGTAAAGAAGGTACTGCAAACAAAAATATATTTCTACAATGCAACATGTTTAGACTATATTACGCAATCCAGGCCTATTCATGAATTAATTAATTCTTTAGCGCAGTGAAAAAAAGCTAGGCAAAGACAAAACAGATGCTGGAGCAACTTTTGTTAATCAATCCACAAGCCATGCAAAATTAAAAATATTACTGCATAAAACATACTGTTTGTTTGCAGGGGGTACATGCTTGCAGGATACCTATATCTCATTTCTGACCTCCCTGTGTCTTCCCTGTCATCAAGAACAGATATCCTCTCTGTAAACACTCAGTCAGGGTCCGACCTACCTGCATGGCTGATAACACTATACTGTTGCAGCATACATCAGAGCAGAGTCAATACAGCCTGCCCATGGTCAAATGGAGCCCTATCCAGGGTAATGAAATAGGTCCCCACCAGCCATACTAATATCTCACTACTTGCCGGTCTCTTCCCATTATCATAAAAGACTGTGTGTATCTATTTTCTTCTTTCCATTTACAATTATCACAGAAATTTGGATTTCATTTAAAACTTTCACTTCAAATTTTACAGGAAAACCACTGACAGACATTTTCTTAAAAAAACACACATTAAAACAGATTTAGCATATCTTCCTTTGAAACCCTCATTTAATGAAAAAGCATCTGGCAACATGCCTCTATAAGAGACATGCTGGAATTTATAATCAAATAGCATGTAATAAAGCATTAATCAGAAGCTATGTGAAAGGTACAGGAATTTAGTTCACAAGTTCGACTTCACTTGATTCTAAAATAAATTTACACTGTGAGCAGCATTTACTCATCTTACCTATTTGTTTGGGGTATTTAACCCTCTCCAACATATTTTTTAGACTAAAATCCTTTTTGTATGTAATAAATGGGCCTTCCGCCACTATTTTCATATAGTCGGGGTCTATACCAAAAACATTCCAATTCTTCTTGATGACAGTACTAATATCACCAAACAGTTTATTATATGTCAGTACTAAGCCATTCCTAAACTTCTCTATGTCCTTGTTAATACTATTACTAACTAAGGTTCCAGTACTAGATCCTAATAAGGGAATATAATAACCTCCTATTCTTTTTTGCATTCATCTAAAAAATATGTTGGAGAGGGTTAAATACCCTTTACTTTGGGACAATAAAAGTGTGCAAGAAATACAGTTGTAGTACTAAATTTGGATATACCTTGCGTTATGCCAAAAGTGTACATGTTTTTATATAGGAAAAACTAAAAACTGTTTTAGAAACAGGGTATACCAACATATTTATGTTGTTATGTCTTTCGGCTTTTCCCGGTTAGGGGTCACCACAGCGGAACTCCGGTCCGCTAATGATTGGCAGTTGATTTTTACGTGCTGAGTTGCCAGCCCTAATGTACAACCTTCAACGAAGGTACGCCCATTCACACATGGCTCCATGCAGAAGACGCTCTAGCTGACAGTCGAACCGGACAGCGTCTTACTGTGAGGCGACAGCGCTACCTGATATACAGAAAAAAAAGCTAAAAATTGCCTTAGCAGGACGTATTTTAAAAAAATGCTGATCACTCTTTTAAGTTTATAATAACATATCATGTGGAATTGGGGCAGACAGCGGGACTGACTGAAGATTATTTAGAGACTAAAGAAATCAAATGGCAGCTTTGGACCAATGCCACAGCATAGTCTACACTAAATGAGACTCTCAATTAGCCCAGATCTTAGGCTTAAAGCCAGTTTTGCATTGTGACACATACAATACAATTTTTATTCATTCAATTTTATTTAAAAGGTTTTTATAGTGTCCAGTGCAATAAATATATGGATGGGGATTATGTTTCATGTGGGTAAGTATATTGTTTAATGTTAAATGAAGCCTTCTATAGCTTTAAGAAATGTTTTTTTAAGGGTGGTAATTATTTCCTAATTTAAGTATATTACTATATAAGATACATTGTGAATTGTATTTGGCACTCTGAAGAAGTCCTTAATTTTGGGATGAAAGTGCTTAATAAAACAACGTAGAGTGGATTTGGTTCCTTGGTATCCTTCTCTTTTTTGTTTTTTACAGTTTGTGTGGATTTATTTGTTATACAGATTGCACATAATAACTGGAAATACTGACTGACTGTCCACCTCAGTAACATTTAACCTTCAGTGATTTATCAGAAAAGGAACAAGTGTCTGGAAGATATTAAAGAGGATTGATGCACTTAATGAGCTGCTTCCTGTAGTCAGTAATGTAGGGTTTGTTTGTTTCTACTTCCATTTGGCTATTGCCTACTGTATGACTCCACCCCCCTGCACCACCTTAGTAAGGAGTGCTAACCCAAAAACTGCCTCTTCCCTCAAACCTAACCCTACTCTTTATCTTCATAAAAACCTTCCCGTAATACTGCCACTACACAAGACACACTTGGAAACATAAGCATTCACAAACACATACAAACAACACTACACCTATTCCCAAGGAGGCACAGGCTAAACAAGCTGATACGTCGTGGTCTGGGCCTAAGCAAGGAAGGCAGTAAGAATGGAAATCCTTATACAACCCATATGTTATGACTGCAGATGCATCCTTGAAGGACATCACACAAACTCACACGCAAACATACAACACCTATCCTTCAGTCATCCTCAGCCCTATCCTTAACAAACATACACCTATCCTTCACTCATCCTCAACCCTAACCCTAACTCACACACACACATTCATAAACACTTTCACCCCTCCAACCCTGCATACCTGTCTTGACATTACACACCGTTGACATTTCCACTGCTTGGCTATCTGTACTTTCAACATTAAACCACACTCCCTGCATTTGTCAAAAAAAAAAAAACAGCATTTGACAAAATGCAGGGGACCCTTATATATATATATATATATATATATATATATATATATATATATATATATATATATATATTGTGTGTGTATGTGTGCACACATGCAAAATTAAAACAGATTTGAGATACAGAACAGTTAATAAAACTAGATGACAGTTTCGCTTTTAAAAAGCACAAAAGTCCATAAACTGTAGGCTAACAAAGCCAGCACTCCTGGAACCACACACTTCAGCTCAGCAACTCAAGTAAATCCTTGTAGTAAATGGCCACAAAACACTTTGGGAGCGGTAAAAACATGTTTTATTAAACCAAAATAACAAAGAGATAAGCGCTTTCATCAAGAACCTTCTCAACTTCATCAGATAAGACCAAATTCAGAAAAACACTCAAGTACATTCTGCAAGAGCATTAATTAAGTAATAAACCAATCCCATCACACTGACTAAAAAGGACCTCCCTGAACTCATAAATATTCATGAAATGCAATCATAAAAGTATTCTTAAAAAGACACTCTTTAAAACAAACATTTAAATGTCATTAACAAGTGCAAAATGCTGAAAATAAATGTAAATACAAATACACACATAATGTATAAAATCTATAAAATAGCGTTTGTATAAAAATGAAAGTATATATAAAAAAGTATACACATATTTTTTATATATTTTACATTTCCATTGCTTTTAGTTTTAACAGGCAAGCAATGGAGATTGAATAATTTAATCCTGGCCATTGCCCTGCATTTAGGCAGAACTGCCAAATTAATTCTTTCTTTTCTAAAAGCATCCCCCATGGGCCACCTCTTTTATCCAAGTCAACAGTGTCCACAATGAAAAATTTGAAAGAGTAGTCTGATTTTTCTGTGCAGTGTTTATTCAAGGCATTTGTGGATTTCCCAAGTCTGATATCCCTTAAATGCTCATAAATTCTGTTTTTAAATTTTCTCTCAGTCTTTCCAACATAGAAACATTCACATGAGTTACAAACTGCACAGCAGACAACTCTTTCAGTATGACAGTACACCTTCTTATGCACCTGTATTTTAAAACCATTCACCAAGAATTTTTTGCCTTCGATCACAAAACTACACTGAGATCAGATACCACATTTTTTCATAGACACTGCATGTACAACATTTCTGTTAGACTCTAAAATGCATTTCAGGTTCATCCCTCTCTTAAAAACAATATTTGGCTTAGTTCCAACACATTCTCTGATATCCCTATCAATAAGCAATAAAGCCCAATTTTTTGAAAAAAATATCCAACACATCCTTACTGTTCAGCACTGGATTGGGTCAAGTCAGTTCCTAGTCCATAAACTACACAGCCATCAATAGGGGGCATGCCCTGGGTAGGTATCACCTTGTGGTGACCTAACAAGGGTTTAAAAAAATCTCTTTCTTTTTTGTTGACCACCTCAACCATGACTTCATTAAGGAGCCATAATGGGTAACCCCTCTTGCAAAACATAGCTTTCAGATGGTCACACTCATCTAAGAAGTTATCAAACAAACCATTCAGGCTGCCCTTACAAATTGGCCCTGGCTAAGTTAAAACAACTGCCTGATAATAAGGACCTCCGGATAATGAAACCGGACAAGAGGGGTGGGATTGCATGATGAACATGGTGAACTACAACAATAAAATGGGGTGTTCCTCCAAAGAAGGGTTGGAGGATTTCCAATCTCCCATCTGTTTGAGGATTTCAAGAATGTCTCCACATGAGACATCTTCCAGGGGAGATCATGGGGACCCCTCTCCCTCATCATAATCGGTGTCTTCAGTGATGGATTCCTCAGGGGATTCAGGATGCTTCCTCTTGCAAAGTTTCTTCCGGGGTGGCTTCCCAGTGGGGTCTTCTGAGGAAGACTCCAGAGAAAGGGTTTCCTTCATGGGGAGGTCTTGCGGCTCCCATGCCCAAGATCCCAGAGTAGGGGGTTGGGACAGCTGCATGCTAGAGGGGGGTTCTGGTTCCGATGTCAGTGGCACCAACTGAGAGCCTGTAGAAGTGAGGACTCTCTCCATCACTTGGAAAGCAGGCCACTGGAAGAGGGATGGGAGCCCGGAACCAAGAAAGACAACCTTGGAACCAGGGTCACACCCCCACCCCAATGAGCCCACATCCGGGTGAGAAGCTCCAATAGGACCGGTAGCTGCTGAAGCCAGAACCATAGACAGTGCCATAGAAAAAATCATTGCCGAACTTGGAGTCATGGTGCCGACAGCCCAATCACTGCTCCGAAGGTGCAGCAGTTCTGAAGGAGCCATGGCACCAAGAGTAATCAGAACCAACAAGGAAGACTTCACTGTCAGCGCTGAGACAGAGTGCATCGGGATGGACATCAGTACCAAAATCTCTGAAACCTGGGAGGAGGTCTGAGGAGGATAAACAGGTGAATATGCTGGGAAATCTTCCATTCCAAGAGGGAGGGAAGACCTAGTTGGGGTCGGTAAGCCTCTCACTGCCAAAAGCTAGTCCACAACCCTCACTACATCCTGTTCTGGGAGTCTCCTGGTGGAGCTGATGGATGCTGCTGATGGAGATTCAGGTCTTTCAATAAAAGGGCTAAGTTGCTGCCCCAAAAAAGGGTCATAAGATGGGGAATAATTTGTTCTGGCAAGGTGCTCAATCTTTGGGACCGCAGATGCCATCATAGGTGAAGCCAAGTAAGACATCTGTACTGTGGCCGGGGATGGCACCAATGCTGGTACGGGAGTAGTAGCCTATGATAAGATCAGGGAGAAGGCAGAGACGCCGGTGCCAAAGCAGTCTGTGCTGATGGTGCCGAAGTAGTCTGGTGTTGACTCGGGTTCCGAAGACGACAGAGATGTTGGTACTGAGTGACTCTGTTTTTCTTTATGTTTTTCCTTATGTTTCTTAATATCCTTAGGATTAGGAGGTGCTAAAACCTCCGTCCAGAAAAGAGCCTCCAAGAGGGGAGTTTTCAACATAGCCTTCAAGATGAGTTTGTTCTTGCGTTCAGCTAACGTACAGTTCCTGAAGCTAGAGCAGATATCACAAGGCACATTAATATGGTCAACGCCCAAACAATAAACACATTGGGCGTGACCGTCTGAGTTGGGTATCTTATGCCCGCACTTATCACACTGCTTAAAGCCCAATTTAGTTTTATCGGACATCATGAAAAAATACACAAAAAAACTAAATTACCCAAAACACCACTTAACAAAAAAACAACAATAGAGTTATAGTAAAAAGCCTTCCAAAGGTAGGAGAGAGGGACTGTACCAATGATGGCATGAAAGGAACTACCGAAGGTAGAGGGTAGGTTTTTGGTAAGAAAGTATAAGGAAGTAAAGACAAGAAGAAAGGCTTAAGAGAAAAAACTGACTAAAAGGTAATTATGTAGATAAACCTCAGAAAACACTACACAGCTTGAGAGAAAGGCTTAGCACGTCCGACGAGGAATGCGGCAAACGAGATCTGGAGAGACTATGAGGGGGCATTGTGGGTAGGACTTAGTTGAGAGTTTTTGGCTGGTGTGAGCTTGGTAATGGCCATGTAAGTCCTAACAGTAAGGAATGAATGAAGATTTACAACATCAGATAATAATATTTAGTTTCCTAAGTGTAGCTATGATCCGCAATATCATGCACACAATCAGGTCACTCAACCACAGGCACCAATATAATTCTTTCATAGTTTATGTTGGTGTACATGTCATGAGGTGTACCTTACTTGACTATATGAAAAGAGACATTATTGATTTTTCTAAATATGTGTCACAAGCAGGAACATGCCTTGCATTGTGCAGCATTCTACCTTCACCAAGGATGATGCCACAGTTGTTGTTGTTGTGTCTTTCGGCTTTTCCTGGTTGCCAGTATGAACAGAAAATGATTGATTCTAATAATCGACTTAGTTTTGTTGTCAATCCAGGGGAAGCCAATATCTATCAGCATTGGAGGACATGGTTATCAGACCACTTTGCTTTGCTAAAGATGTCTGTTCCTGCCCCCCACCCCCAGGCTTTCAGATATTGGTTAAAACTTTATGAATCCCCTTACAGACTTTTTAGACAATGGCAAAAATGGCAAAACTACTAACATTGCAAAAAAAAAAAAAAAACCCTTCAAAGCAACCTTTAGGTGTTACTGCTCAGTGTTAGGAACATAAACAAAAAACTCCACACCCTACAAGCTCTCCTCACTCTGGAGAATGCAGACATCTGTGCTGTTACCAAGAACTGGTTTAAAGCTGCAGAAAGTACTCTAGCAATGGAAGACTTACAGTACCTTTCACACATTTAGAACAACAGTAGCACTGACAGGGACTAAAGGTGTCTCAATCTATGTTAGCATCAAACACAACTCTAGGTTGGTTAAACAGGATGATGCCCTGGAGTAAACCCACATCCAAGTCTCCACAGTCAAGGTTCCCTATGAAGTACTGGCCAGATACAGGTCATCCTCTATGACCCATGAAGCTTACAATTCTTACCTAGACCTACTAGAGGTGCTCACTGTCCAACTAAATATCCTATTAATGGAAGAATTTAACTGCCCGTCTATAGACTGTGAAATTTACACTGCCTCTAACCCACAGGCACAGTGTTTTGTGGACTTCATCAACACAAACAGCCTGAACCAGATAATGCACTCTCTACCCAGAAGATCAAACATATTGGGCCTAGTACTCACCAATATTGGAAAGCACTGCAACCCCCCCCCCCTCCATGTAACATGTTCATTGGTGACATTGAACCAAAAGCTGTCACCCTGAAAATAAAATTCAACCCAGAAAACCCAACTAAGCCCTTAACAGTTAGGAAGTATACTAAAAAAAACTATATTCTATTAAGCAATGGCTTGTCAAAATTCACGGCTCCCCCAAACCCCAAGAACACAGCTACCTATGCAGCATTATTTACAGAAATCCTGTACAAACATGTAAATGGCTGCATTGAGGTTGCCGTACTTACCAGAAGTAAGCCCAGATCTAACACCAAAAACAAAACCACACTAGTGGACTCCTTACTTTAAATCACTGGCTCTGGTATTTGTAGGACTATCTGATTTGTGTCAATAACAAGAGATCCAAGAAAATTGAGTCTCTAAAGGCATGGAAGGAAAGGAATAAGAATTTTAAAATTGCAATATCTGGTTTAGTTTAGTGACCATGGTCCTCACTGTTTTGTCAAAGATTCTTCCATTATGCAGGGTCTTATCTGGCAGGTCAGAATCACAATGTCAATGATTAAAAATTATTTAAAGTGTAGACCCAGTCTATCAGAGTAATTTTAGGAAAGTTTCCACTTGAAAGGAGTAACTACAGTGCTGGTCTCAGGACTGTAAAGTATAGAACTCTTTGGTGGCAGCAGATTTAGAAAGTACTGTCAACGCCTTCTCATAACTAACTGCCAGAAAGGTGAAGATGGGATCACATGTCTTATAAATAGAATTTATGGTTTTAGATGTCATTGGTTAAGAGGGTTCCTATCAATTCACTGAAACTTCAGCAGTTCGAACACCATATGTTCGAACTGTGAAGTTCGAAAACTGATTATTGCGAAGCCGTGGAACACCAAATTCTTTCCCAGGAAAAGAATTCGGTGGGCTGTTTCTGTGGCTTCATGATTTTCAGCACTGTGGTGGAAAGTTACGGGTTGGGTTCAGGTAAGTGTGCGATTGTGTGGACGTTAGGGTTAGGGCGCGGGTTAAGTGAGTTATGGTTAGGGCACAGGTAAGGTGGGTGTGTGATAGTAACAGACTTTAGGGTTAGGGCGGGATAGGTGAGTTAGGGTTAGGGCGTGGGCCAGGTGAGTGTGCAATAGTGACGGACCTTAGGGTTAGGATTTGGGTTAAGGTAAGTGGATAGATAGTAGTGTATGTACAGTTTATTGTAGGGTTAGATGTAGGATTTTAAGTGTATGTGTGTGGATTGCTGTTTTTATGGTGTGCTTGTGTTGTGTGTTTGTTTCTTGGAACAGCGATTTTTTTTCCCTGGGGAAAAAAATTGCTGTACTAAGCCTTCGATGGTTTTGCACTTCGAGGTTAGAAGTTCGAACATAGGGTGTTCGAACTTCTGCCATTTCAACGAAGTGATATAGACCCAGTTAAGAGACTGCATAATTTAATCAAGGTATAAAAGGTAACAACTGTCACCTTTCCAATCATAATTAACAGATTCTCAGTGAAACTTACAGACCAGCATCTGAAGGGAAATAGGTTTGTCACTTTCAATGCAGTGTAAGTAGCACTTATTCATCCCCATAACCTTATCTATATTCAGGAATAAAGATTGTTTTACATTACTCTCTCGTCTGAATTTCAGAAAAATAAACTCTTTTCCACTGTTTTGAGAACGTCAGTGGGCTCATCTGAATGCTGTCTGTCATGATACATTGAAAAAAACAATTATTTGCCCTTCACTTTGCAGTGATATACAGCTGGTACTCTTCTGAGAGTCAGGCTATCTCTTTTTAAATAATCTTTTGACCTTACTTCATTTTTTTTCTATATTGATGCTCTGTTTTGTTGGTATTTCCTGGCAGCATCCCTAAAACATGTCTTGAACTGATGGTAACCATTTCATTTTTTTCCCTTCTGCAACATACCTTGATTCATTCCTTAAAAAAACATTCATTCTTAAGTTCTTTGATGTAAACTGTAGAATTTCAGTCTCCATATCCATATGGCCATTCGTATTGTTGCAGTACTTTAATAGTACAAGCCAGGCTAGCACCTGTCACTCTTTACTTAAGATAGTTCCTATTTGGACAATAGTGTTCTTCAAAAAAAAAAAAAAAACTATTGCTGAAGTTTCCTCTAATAATTGTATAATACAGGTACTGCATATGTGAAACATCTTAATTTCATATGAAACAACACAAACAGCTCAAATTCTAGAAGAGTAAGCTTTTATTTTAGCAACAAAGTGAAGTCCAGTCCTTTATACTGGTTGTGGGTATGGCTTGTTCTGCAAAATGTCTTCTTTCCATACAAATGTCCCATGTTGGACATCTGAGAAGGTGGAAACCCAACCATTCAACATTGACAAATAATTGTTTTCAAAGGGTGGTATTCATAGTCCTGAGAATCTCAGGTTCATTGCAGTTATTTGCAAAAACTGACCCTGTACCTGTATGCAAATACACTAACTTCAAGTTATTTGCAATAACTACAGCAATGTGAAAGCTTCAGCAAGGTAAAACCCACTTTCAGGAAATGGATAAAGTCAGTGAATTTAATCCTTAAGTATATGAAAAATACTACTTGAAAATGTAAATGCTTGTATAATTTTGGAAATGTTCCAGAATTAATGATAAACGATGTGTAGCAACTTTATAAGTACTTATGGCAACCAGCATGCAGCACAGCTATTATTATCAACTTTTAAAATATATAAAGGGGTTTTATTCATTTTATACAGGGGTATTCTTATGTGGGCACTCTGCTTCAATAAAAGAGTAGAAAAGAAGAAAGGAAAGACTGAAAATGGGACACATAACAAAGAGGAAAACAGAGAAGGAATAGATTAAGAGGGTTGCATTGGAATAGGTGGGAAAGGTTGGGCACTCTACTTTTTATTGGGGAAAGCCCCCCCCCATTTTTCAAATATTTTTATGTAAGAGGGAAGTTTGGGTAGACAGTAGATTAATGGATGTAGGAGACAGGATTAGGGAATGAGGGAGGTGAAGAGTTGGGCACAAAATCTCAAACATTTCCTCTGCCTGACGGTGCTGCAATAGATGACTCCAATGTTGAGGGAGAGGAGGCTTGTGGTCACTTACTGGATAGTGCCAACCAGGGCAGCAAGTCTTGAACCCATTGAAGAGCATCCTGGACTGCCTGAAGATGTCTTTCCAGCACCTGTTCCACCACGTCCTCAACCTAGTCTTGAAAACTAGTCTGTGAGACTTGCCAGGCTCCCCCATGCTAGGGTCCCTACAGGACCGGTGCTACTGCCCCAACTCTGTGACGAGTTCCTTGGGCAGTCAGAGAATAAAAGCTACCTCTCCTGGAAAGAAGCAGTTGGGCTGCTCCAAGGAATTCTGGACCTGTAGAAAAAATAAATGGGAGAGAAATGAACAAAGAAAGAAAGTAACTAAAATAAGAAAAAGAGAGAGGGTGGATAGAAAGACAAAAAAGTAACAGAGACAATAAATTTATTCATAGTGTTATACATCAGTGAAATCTTTAACAGTAATTTCTAATGTTTATTAAATCTTTATTCAGAAAAAAAATGGGAAATTATACTGGAAACCTGTGAAAAATCAGTATAAGTTTATTAGATGGTAGTGATTTTTGAATTTGCAGTCTACTGATACTATCGAGATGAGCTGGTGAAACATAAGAAAAGGTAATAAATTTTCAATTTTTGGCTGATATGGACTGTGCTGCAATTGTGTACTTAAAGCATTTTACTTCTTTTCTTACCTTTGTGTATGAATTATTTCTGCATTTACACTTACAAGATTACTAAAACATTGAAAAAACTATTTTTACTTAACATTTTTTGGAATGGAAATAATTTTTTTTCTTTGCATACTCACTAGCATCTTCAGTCACCTTTCCACCTCAGCTTTATTATATACGAGCTCAACTTCTCCTGCATAGAAAAGACATAGAAGATGGTTACTTACTTATCATAGATGTGTAATCTTTATTACGTGATTATGTTTACTAATCGGTAAAGCAATAAAGTTATTCTTGTACTTTCTTAATCTGTGTGATTATTTCTGTACACATTTTGTTATACGTTTTCATTTATTAAGCAGGAAAGAAGCAAAGCACAAATTTTCATAAATTCATTGCACCTAATCCACCTGTGCAAACAAGTATTTCTTCTTCACTGCAAGTTGAACAAGAAGGACAACATGACTTCCTTCTAATTATTACATTTTTATTTCTGTCTACAGTTTGTCTCTTGGGAGGGATGAGTACTTACTGCAATATTTGCATACTTTTCAATTTTCTTTCCACTTTTCCACCATTGATTGCATACTTTACTTGGAGTTTTAAGTAATATCTAGTGAAGTTTCTTTAATCAACACACTTTTACATTTTCCTCATAAAAGATATGCTGTACACACACACACACACACACACACACACGTAACAACTGAAAGGACATCATGGCATCCTTCCCTTTCAACTTGCAGTAAACATATTTACTGTTACAAATAGATGCACTAGAATATTTCATGGTAGTGTGGGGTTTGATAATTTGCTACTTAATAAGTGTAAGCATATAAAAGGATTGAGATGAAATGTATACAGAAATAAGCAAACAGTGCATTTCTCTGTATCCTCTGTGCTAGTTATTCACTAGCTACTTTAACCTCCACCCCTACTTCCTCTTTGCTTAGGTTGTGGTGGCTTCCTGAATTCAGCCATCTTGTGCATGCAGCTAATATTTCAGAAGAAACTAATTCCTTATATAATATCTTATTATTAAATAGAGTGTTGTTTACACAAACCAAATCTCTTTTTTTGTAAAAAATGGATAACTGTAGTACAACAAATTACTAAGCTAATATCTACAGTATGTGTGCATGTGTGTGTGTATATAAAGAGAAAGAGGGACAGAGTTATAGATAAATAGATATAGATACACACGTGCATATGCATTAATATGTATAATTCTGCACTGTATCATTTCTATAAATGTATATATAGCATTACTTTAGCACATACATTAGTATTTGTATACAAAAGCATGTGTACACATAAACATGCCATATTTGAATCCAAAAGCATTTCTGTTTGCAGATATATTTATTGCAAGTCATATCTTTGGCTAAAATAAAGATACATATTTGCATGTGCCCATGGTTATTCTTGCACAAGTGTGCATGTATGCAGTATTTATTAAATATGGTTTTAGACTTATTTTTGATAAGATTAAAAAAGTGAAAATACTTACTATAGAAATCTGACCTTCTTGCTGTCACCTGCTCTACCCACTCAGACAGCTGCTTAGGCCTATGCCTGTGCAGGCCATTAGTTCTGTGATGGCACTGGGGCCCAGAGCAGGTGATCCCTATCAGGGATGCATGCTCACCCAAGTCTTGCAAGATGTCATTTTTTTTCCATTTTGTGCTGCATACTGATGTATCAACTTTCTCCAGGTTTGACTCCCATTAGAGGGACCATGATTTTGCTCCCCTAGTCAGACCAGCTTGGTGCTCAGCCTCATGCCTTCACAGGTGTTGCCATCTTCTGAAGTGCCAGTACCAGAATGAAGAATGTATGTGCAGGGATGTGGTTCACAGGTTTCAAACCACTCCCTCTGGGGTGTGACGTCACCATAACCAAGCACACCTACCATGTAGGGGCATTAGACATGGAACTGGTATTATTGGCAGGTTTGGCTTTACTAAACTGCTTTGTCAAATACATGTTTTTTAAAGGAATAGCCTTACATTTCCTTGCTAGGGTAAATAAAAGTCAGTTATGAAATCATTACGTTTTCAGGTTCTTATATATGTTTCTTCATCTGTGCTGTAATGTTTTACATTGCCAGTTCTGGCAGTTGGCTTACAGGATTAAGGAGCTGTTAACGAGTTGTTTTCTGCGATGCAGTGGTGCAAGGTTTGATTCCCTCAGCTTCCATTGCCTGTGTGATTCTAAGCACGTCACTCAACCAGATACCAGTCCTGGACTGAATCGAAAAAAGGGATTTCTTTAAGCATGCCTTTTTAGTGTTGTATCAGTAAATCTTTTGTATTCTTTTTTTCACTTCATTTGATAAATAAATGTTCCTGTTGATGTCATTATTCTATAATATAAACTACTTACTGTTTTGGGGTGATGAGGTGTGTCACAGTATGCAGGATGGGCAAGGATTAGGCATTGTGATTATGAAAACTTAACTGCTGCTGACTCCATTTCCCTCTTCTAAGTGTAGGGGTATTTGGGATATATTAGGCTTGTCTGTACATTCCTGGGGCCAGCTTGGCTCAGCGCACTCAGCTTGCCCACACTGCTGCCTGAGGACTAGTTACATAAATCTGTCGACAAATGCTCTCACATACTACTGAGATTTCTAGAACTAAGCATAAGTCTGCTTAATTTGCATACACGACACGTAAATGAGCCTTAATTTACATGACTAAGTTTAAGATCTTCCATATTTAGTTGTGATCATTTGAGTTAGCAAGTGTTTTGAGAAAGTATAACATTTATCAATAAGGTTATACATTATTAGGATGCAATTCACATTGACGTTATAGAAGAGTTATTTCTGAGTCTTTCATTTATATGCCAGTCAGACGCAGTTGATTCATGTTAATATTGATGACTTAAGTGACATTTAGAAATGGGAATTCATCATATTAGCACTGAAAATGTATTGGGAACTAGTACTGATGACAATGTGAAACTCAAATATTTGCAATAATTCTTTTTTTTTTTTTGGCATTTATAGATAAAGATACATAGACAACCAGTGCATTATTCAAAGTGAGTGTAGTCTGATGTGCTGCATTAATATCAATGTACTGTGCTATCAGAAATCATGCTAGTTTACTCTGGCATTTGTGAGTTTCAATTATGAATCAAAACCCATGGCAGTACATGTGCAAAGTGATATGAGACTGATTTTTCTAGTCTGTTAGCAAAGGAATAAGATGGCAGTGTCATGATAAGTGTTTACAAATGCATTTGTTGATGCACTACAGGTTAATAAAAGATCATTTTAAATGTGTGATGTTTGACTTCTGTTTTATGTATATGTATACAGATAATGTGTCACCAAAAATGCTTTTGTATTCAGATCTTTGATTTATTTATGATGGAAACAGGTATGTTTTCATTAGTGTGTTCTTTGGTTGATGAGTGTCTCAAGCTTCAGTGCATTACCTTTGCATGTTGTTTTAGGTACATGAAAAGTGCAACAGCAGGGTTCCAGACAGAAAAAAGGCAATTTTAGCCATGAGGGGAAATACATCCGCATGGCTGCTCTTAAGACATATGGTAAAAACCTTTTTGGAAAAGGTGGATCCAAACAAGCTAATAAGGCAAAGGCCTGGAACCAAGTTGTTATGGCTATAAATGTTGTAGGTGGGAGGAATTGCACAGTAATATAATATAAGAAGAGGGCCAATGATATGGTAGGATATGCCAGAACAAAGGCAAGTCTGAATGCAATTGCCTGTAGTACTGGAGAGGACCTCAAACACATATTCCTTTAACAAATGATGAGCACTACCTCATCTCCATTTACAGGGATGACTGTGACACAAATGATAATGGCATGGACATAATCACAGGTGGTGTGGGCAATGGCAAACACCCACGTCAGTTGCATCTACAGACATCCTTTTGGGAAGGTCAGTTTGACCTCCATAACATATTTACATAAAGAGAATGTCTTCTCTGGTTAAATGGTTGAATACAACACATGACAGTTACTATTAACAGATGAACCTTCCACTTCTATACATCATGGCATTGAACAGAGTGTGCATGGCAAGTGTCCTCCACACCTTCTTACAACACAAACAGTAGTGTATTCCACTGTCTAAATTCAAATGTAGGCACTTAATTCTTCACAGGGTCAGCAGCAGAAATAAGCAGTTCCACAATTTCAAAAAATTTAGAAGATATCAGCAGCAGAATGATTAATAATGATAAAATAGTTATATTTATGAGGCAGCCTGAGGAAAGTGGCACACAGTTGCCAGGCTTAATGGCAGGATCACACAGCAGGCACATAACTCTGAAGGAAGTTACACTGGATCACAAAGCCAGGTAGGTAGAGACATTACTCTACAGGCTATACGGGGTGAGAACCAATGCACCTCAACAGCACTGTCCCCACAATGACAGGAACACCTTCTGTATGATGGCACAAACTCAGAGGTAATTTTGTTCATGGTGACACCTGCTCAAAGGGGTAGCAGGCACAGACACATATCACAGCTACCTCAAGAAACACATAAAGCATTGGCTGCCCAGTAGCAAATGTACTGTAATATTGTTAAGGCTCAGTCCTTTGCCACATAAAGTCAGCTAAAAATGGTCAGAGCATTGCAGGGTGCAAATGATAATTTACAGAACTATATGCAAATGTTAGGGAGTAGGGATAATGCCATGGTCACACTCATGCATGGTATGGTGGCAAATACAGGAGCCATCTTCACCTCCATGCGTACACTAGACAGGACCTACCAGACTCAAATCTGAGTCAGTGATGGACTGAGATGAGAACAAGAACAGGATACTCTACAGACATGTGGGGACATAGCATATCAAGCTATGAGTGCTTTTCAACAAATCAGTGGGAAGACTAGGGATTGACCAAACAGAACAAAATTCATGCAGGCCACATTATCATTCATGTACAAGTAACAGAACTTGTCATTCAAGGTCTCAGTCTCGCAGCATTGTGAGATCACTATCTGTAGAATCACTTGCATCAACTAGGACACATCATCACAGCAATTCACCCCCAGCTCACATGACAACCCCTCCCTCAGATCACATACATCCTCACCTACCCTATCATTATAGTATCATGTACGACACACTTGACCTTAATCTACTGTAAGTCAGGTACTTATGATATGAAATATAGCATTTGACTACCATGCCTTTTAAAACACTGATGTCAATGTTCAACTTGTAATGCAATCATCATCTTCTTTCGGCTGTTCCCGTTAGGGGTCGCCACAGCGGATCACCTGTTTCCATTTATTCCTGTCCTCTGCATCTTGCTCTGTCACACCATCAACCTGGATGTCCTCTCTCACCACATCCATAAACCTTATCTTAGGCCTTCCTCTTTTCCTGTTACCTGGTAGCTTCATCCTTATCATCTTTTTCCCAATATACTCCGCATCCCTTCTCAGCACAGGTCCAAACCAACATAATATTGCCTCTCTGGCTTTGTTTCCAAACCTTCCAACCTGGGCTGACCCTCTAGTATACTTATTCCTAATCCTGTCCACCCTTGTCACACCCAGTGCAAATCTTAACATCTTTACCTCTGCCACATCCAGCTCAAACTCCTGCCTTTTTGTCAATGCCACTGTCTCCAACCCATATAACATAGCTGGTCTCACTACCCTCTTGTAGACCTTCCCTTTCACTCTTACAGGTACTCATCTGTCACAAATCACTCCTGACACTCTTCTCCACCCACTCCATCCTGCCTGTACTCTCTTCTTCACCTCTCTTCCACACTCACCATTACTCTGAACTACTGACCCCAAGTATTTAAACTCATCCACCTTCGCCACCTCTACTCCTTGCATCCTCACCATTTCTCTATCCTCCCTCTCATTCACACACATATATTCTGTCTTAGTCCTGCTGACCTTCATTCCTCTTCTCTCTAGAGCATATCTCCATCTCTCCAGGGTCTCCTCCACCTGTTCCCTACTCTCACTACAGATCACAATGTCATCTGCAAACATCATAGTCCATGGGGACTCCTGTCTGATCTCGTCTGTCAACCTGTCCATCACCATTGCAAATAAGAAAGGGCTCAGAGCTGATCCTTGATGTAACCCCACCTCCACCTTAAACGCATCCATCACTCCCACCGCAGACCTCACCGCTGTCACAGTACCCTCGTACATATCCTGTACCACTCTTACATACTTCTCTGACACTCCTGACTTCCTCATACAATACCACAACTCCTCTCTAGGTACCCTGTCATATGCTTTCTCCAAGTCTACAAAAACACAATGCAACTCCTTCTGACATTCTCTGTACTTCTCCATCAACACTCTCAGAGCAAACATCGCATCTGTAGTGCTCTTTCCTGGCATGAAACCATACTGCTGTTCACTAATCATCACATCCCTTCTTAACCTAGCTTCCACTACTCTTTCCCATAACTTGCTGCTGTGACTGATCAGTTTAATCCCTCTGTAGTTACTACAGCTCTGCACATCACCCTTATTCTTAAAAATCAGTACCAAAACACTTTTTCTCCATTCCTCAGGCATCTTCTCACTTTCCAAGATTTCATTAAACAATCTGGTTAAAAACTCCACTGCCATTTCACCTAAACACCTCCATGCTTCCACAGGTATGTCATTTGGGCCAACAGCCTTTCCATTCCTCATTCTCTTCATAGCTATCCTTACTTCCTCCTTGCTAATCCATTGTACTTCATGATTCACTATCCCTACATCATCCAACCTTCTCTCCCTCTCATTCTCTTCATTCATCAACCCCTCAAAGTACTCTTTCCATCTCCTCAACACACTCTCCTCACTTGTGAGTATGTTTCCCTCATTATCCATTATCACCTTTACCTGCTGCACATCTTTCCTAGCTCGGTCCCTCTGTCTAGCCAATCAGTACAGGTCCTTTTCTCCCTCCTTAGTGTCCAACCTTTCATACAACTCTTCACATGCCTTATCCTTAGCCTTTGCCACCTCTCTCTTTGCCATGCACCTCATCTCCTTATACTCCTGTCTACTTCCTTCATCTCTCTGACAATCCCACTTCTTCTTTGCCAACTTCTTTGCCTGTATACACTTCTGTACTTCCTCATTCCACCACCATGTCTCCCTGTTGTCCTTCCTCTGTCCCAATGTGATACCAAGCACCTTTTTACCCGTCTCCCTTAATAGCTCTGCTGTAGTTACCCAGCTATTTGGTAACTCTTCACTACCATCCAGTGCCTGTCTTAACTCATCCCTGAACTCCACCTCACAATTACCCTTTTTCAATTTCTACCATTTGATCCTTGATGCTGCCCTCACACTCCTCCTCCTCTTCTTGATCACCAACGTCATCCTACAAACCACCATCCTATGCTGCCTAACTACACTTTCTCCGGCCACCACTTTACAGTCTCCAATCTCCTTCAAACCTGCCCTCCTACATAAGATATAATCCACCTGTGTGCATCTTCCTCCACTCTTGTATGTCACCCTATGCTCCTCCCTCTTGTTAAAATACGTATTCACCACAGCCATACCCATCCTTTTCGCAAAATCCACTACCATCTGACCTTCTGCATTCCTTTGTTTAACACCATACCTACCCATCACTTCCTCATCCCCACTGTTCCTTTCACCAACATGCCCATTTAAATCTGCTCCAATCACCACTCTCTCACCCTTGGGTACAGTCATCACCACTTCATCCAATTCACTCCAAAATGTTTCTTTCTCATCCACTGCACACCCAACTTGCGGAGCATATGCACTAATAACATTAATCATTACACCATCCATTTCCATCTTCATAAACATCACTCTATCCAACACCCTTTTCACCTCCAAAACACTCTTCGCATACTGTTCCTTCAGAATAACTCCTACGCCATTTCTCCTCCCATCCACACCATGATAAAACAATTTGAACCCACCTCCGATACACCTAGCCTTACTCCCCTTCCATCTGGTCTCTTGCTCACACAATATACCAACCTTCCTTCTGTCCATAATATCAGCTAGCTCTCTCCCTATACCAGTCATACTGCCAACATTCAAAGTTCCGACCCTCACTACCACAGTCCTAGCCTTTCTCCTCTCTTCCTGCCTTTGACCATGCCTTCCGCCTCTTCTCCTCCTTCGGCCAACAGTAGCCCAATTTCTGCCAGCACCCTGTTGGCTAACAGTACTGGTGGCGGTCGTTGTTAACCCGGACCTTGACCGATCCGGTATGGAAATATTAACTGGTGACTGCATGAAAAGATTTGGTGAAGTTTTACGCCGGATGCCCTTCCTGACGCAACCCTCCCCATTTATCCGGGCTTGGGACCGGCACAAAGAAATGCACTGACTTGTGCATGTGATTACAAAACAAAACAAAAAAATGCAGAATATATGTGTGCACAGTATAATCTATGAGTAAAAAGCTTTGCATGCCCATGTATTTCATTTCAATACTGTTACTGTTTACAAAGAAATATCTTGAATGAATGATACTTGAATGAGTGGTGCTTTACATGCAAATTGCAATGTTTAACACCATTAAGGGGCTTCCATTATTAAGTCAATTCAGCAGTAATACAGCTGACAATTAAACAGAACATAAAACAAATATTGCACACCATTAAGCGAATAACACAAACCTAGAAAAATATTGCATGAATATCCTGCCGTCTACACTGGCAATGATTACCTCAGCTCTGTACAAAATGGTGATTTAAATTGCTAAGGACACAAATTATATGACAATGAATTAATCTGATGTGCAGTAACTTAAAAAGGAAAAGTAAATAATTTGTAATATGTCATACTTAAAAACTGAGAAAGCATTGCATAATAAAGATAAAAATGTGATATATTTTCCATTCCAGTGCAAGGTATGAACACATGTTAAATGCAAATCACTTAAGTATACTTTATATGTAAATGTTATTTATATGATACATTTTGACATCACTGAAGTGCTGTCAGTGAGGAGTCAGGCATAACTTTTTTTAGCATCCATATGACTATTTGTTCAGGAGAAAAAATTAAGATAAGTGGTATGTCTAATGAACAGTGACAGTGGACCATGCACCGCACAGCATAGCCCACACATCACTGCATGCATCGATTGTATTCTGTGTGCTTTTTATAAAAAAAGAAACACTAACCAGAATGCCATGGTCCATAAATATGGACTAAACACTGCCTCTGCCTTCAAAACATTATACAGTACATGGGCCTGCTACATGAGGTCCCTTACTACTGCTTCCAGCTGGTCATCATTAATCATAGTAAGACTGTAACAGTGAGTTGCAGTAACAGCATGGGTCACTTCTATACCAGACCAGCGCTGAATCATGCTATGCAGAGTGCAACAAGCAGTAAACATCTGGCATGCAGTAGCTGGGCACACTGAAGGGCACCCCAGACTCATCCAGGCATCTGAAATGGCCTTTCAGCATGTCAAATACCCTTTTAATGACAATACCTGCTCAGGACAAGACTGTATTTAAAGTATCTTACGCAGCTCCACTTGGATTTCTCACTGGTGTCATGAGCTATGACTCCAGTAGGTATCCTGAATCACCTGAAAAAAAAGATGAAAAAGAGAGAGAAAGAGAGAAAAGGGGTTGTTGGAGAGATAAAAAAGGGAAAGGTGGTTTAGTATTAAGCAATACGTTTATGAATAACTACTTAAAAGACAAAAAAATGTTTTTTCAACTTACCAACAAGATGAACACTGGGCTTTCTACAATGCAGGAAGAGGGGATACATCGAGCTAGTGTGCCAGATATGGGAATCATTTGCACATCCACACATTAGTGATGCATTCCATGCATCATACACTACCTGGCAGTTGATGGAATTGTAGCCCTTCCTGTTCTGGTAAAACTCCCCCTGTGGGCCAGAAGGGGCCATATTTGTAACATGGGTACAGTTTAATGCACCAGGCACCTCAGGAAAACATGCTACCCTGTAGAAGGCACACACAGTCTAGGCTCAGTCCTGAGGTGGCACTGGAAAATAGATGTACTGATCTACACATGTCAATTTTAAGTCCAGGAACTGCTGAGGTATCCTTGAGGCAGAAGGCTGTGAAATACCCAACGTGTCTCCAGTCTGTCTCTGAAAGATACCCGTGGCAGGTAACGTGATAGCTATACATACCTTAGAATCCACAGGGATAGGAAAACCACACATCCCCCCAGTACCCAAGCGGAGACCATAAATGCTCACTAAGACCCTTAAAATATATCCATCCACTATAAATTTGTCACGAACTTCCTAATTATCAAAATTATAATATGTAATTCTTTGTATATTAGCTCTGCCTTCTTGCCTGGTAAGCACCACTGGGTGCAAGCAGTTTTAACTCAGTTGGACTCATTTGTTCATACTGAGAAATAGAAAAGCATCATCTCCAATTACAAAGTAGATCGAAAATGCACAATTTTGTCTTTTATAATGTATCTGTGTGCAAAGCGGAAATGTGTGAAATTATGACTATGAATTGCAAACAGTGGGGAAGACAACTTATTAGTATACGCCATTTTGCATCATTTCTTACCATCACATTATTACTTCATCTGGATAAATTTACTCATGGTCACTGCATTTTAATGTAAACGGCTTCTGTGAATTGTACCTTGGCTGTACTTATTTGTGAATTGTGTCAATTGCGTAAACTCATTCTCATAACAACTCTGAAAACTTCCCAAATTTTTTTATACAGGGCAAAACTGGGAACACTTTTCTATGATAGGAATATGTTATAAAATTAAACCAAGAGGAAACTTCACAGTATGGAGGGTGTGATGTTCACTCCTTAAAATATGTCATGCACCTAGTTCACTAGTAAAAATCAAACTGTAAAATATGTACTACAAAATAATAACATACGAAATAGTAGGTAGTCCAAAGTTGAGTTAAAAATGGAATATCCTTTACTGAAACACAAAACACGTTATAAAATTAACTGACACAAATGTATAAGAATGCAACATTAAAGGAGAAAAACAATGACTTTATATACAGGTATATTGCCCAGTTACATATTAACTACGCACCCAAGGTGGCTAGCTACATTTTATTTTGTCCCAGGAACTTAAAATAATAATCATGTGGCATCAGTTCAACATTCAATATGGATTATGATTTCTACTGCCAGAATGAAAAGTACACATCATTACTTATCTTTTGATGGAGTTATTGTCTTTGTAGGATTTATTCTCATAAAATGAAAACTGTGTGTATTAAAATTAACATACCTTGCAATCTGGATTAAATTACCCTCTCTTTTCTCTTGTTAGACTAATGTTTGATTAACATTTCTAATTATTTTACTTCATACAGTATATTTGTTGTCTGCTGTTTTTCCACTAGCTCATCAGATCATCATTGTACCCAAAAAGGTTTAATTTTGCATTTTCAGTATGTTATCTAAAATTTCAGATCAACAGCTTCAGTTACAAGTAGTTAAACACTACAGGCAGTGAAATGAGAAAAATTTACAGTACCTCCTGGAGTAGTATAGTAATGAAAAAGGCTGCATGCCAACTTAATTCATCAAATGAAGTTGAAGTAAAATGTATTCCATACAGACTCCTGAGTCCACTGTTATAAAATGGGAACATCATAAACAATTACTAGCTTAAAGAATTATTGCAGTGCATCTTTAAGCACACATTCTTTTTTACCTTATTCATGTAAGAATCCAAGTGCCAATAAGTTTTGTTCATACTAGACAGCGTTTTGTTGTATGCACTATTAGCAACAGTAAAACAGATTTTCTTACTGCAAAGAAAAGATGCATTTAAATATATGGCCTCAGCCACAAACACAATATCAAATTTCAGAGATGGTACACACCCCCAAGTTTAGCATTTGTCGATCCTGTTAATGTATGACAAAATAGTAATCAATTTGTCTTGTACAACATGTCATCACTCAGTGCACATAAGGTGTGAAAGAATGATAATTTAACGACATTTATAGATTTTCTTTCCTGTCATTACCCTGATGAATGAATGCTATAGAGCTTAGAATTTAAACATATTTTGCCAGCTGATAAAATATCTTGCACAGCAATAATGCCCAATTACATCACTAGAAACATAGTAAATGATGGCCGAAGAATAGCCAAATCTCCCAAAACAAAGGCATCACTGCCAACACACACTTCCTTAGCATTTTGTGTTTTCGGCAACTGATCCTAGGGGAATTTCATCTTGGCCACCTGTAGATAGACTATAAGTGAGGAAGAGTTGATAAGGATTATTTGCTTTTACCAAGTCTGCAAAATATCCATCCCTCAAGGAAAATGCTGATGTAATATAAATAGCTCTCAGCTTATTCATTCTCATTTCCAGTACTGATTAAAGTCTATCCCATGGAGTTTGAAATTTCTCACCGTTGTTGAATCTACCATTAATCTGTGTATTCACAACTTCAGTAGTGAAAAATGTTTATAACTTCTTCCAGAGTCTTCCTCTCTCCGTTTTCAAAATATACCATTATGGTCATGTGCAATTCTTTTTCCAAAAAATGCTATCCTCTTCCCTGCTTCATGATGTACAGGATGAAGCCCTATGAACTAGGTAATACATGGTGCAAGAGTGAGCCAGAAGAAGAAGTGTGAGTAATTGGCTGATGCTGGCTTGCCCATCCTGGGGGAGGAGGCAGTATGATCACTACAGTAGCAGAGCGTAGCACAGGCAGGGACTCAGTATACAACACTGTGACTGGGGAAGCATGCTTGGCTTTACCAAGCTGGTGATGATAGACGCTAGTGTGCAAGCGCAGAAGCACACATGCACAACTAGAAGACATTCTGATCCGCCGTGGTGATATGAATGCACACGCCAGCCTCCACTGAGTGATTAGACTAGGAAAAATGTCCTGAGCTCCTAAAAAGGATTATGTGGCTATGTGGGCAAGGGTACCAAGTAGTTCTCTGGTTTGGAAATATGTGGTGTGCTACACTTAAATGTAGATGGTTGCAGTCAGGGAGTAAAACCACATTCTTGACTGCTAGGATGAGGGCTATCTCTGTCTCTGTAGTATGACTTGATGCAATGAGGTAGGGCAATGGCTTCTTCCACTCAGCGCTCATGCCACAGAGTTTGGGACACCTCCTTTGTCAGGAAACAAATGGACTCAAGACTCATAGGAGGAGGGATGATGCTTGGCAGGCATGGAGGCAAAAATACTAAAAAAAATATTACCCTTGTGTACCTATGTGACAATTAAGATATCTGAAAGTCCATATCATTCTCCCATTTTCTCAGCTACATACATATTCATTTTCATTACTCTTTCTTTGTAAAGCTTCTTCTATTACTGACCCAAATCATATATGTATTCCTTGTCTGAACAGCTGAAACCTTACTGATGTCTTGACGGAGACATGGTCACCAGAACTGCATATAGCACTTGGGATTAAAGAGAGAGAGAGACATATACAGAGATAGATAGATAGATAGATAGATAGATAGATAGATAGATAGATAGATAGTCACTGATATGTTTTCATTTAGTTCATTGAACTAAATCTACAGAAAGCCCTCAAGATAATATGGGACAGCTGGAAGGGGATGAGAAGACCTGCAGTGGGAGAAGCAGCAGCTGCCTATTAGATACAATTCAGAGACCAGACTAAATAGACGAGTTTCTTTTTTCCATGACATTATGCTATGTTATATGTTATAAGGTAGTTGTAGAAAATTTGCCCAAACCAGAAATAACTCAGGTATGACTATACCTCAGGTGACAAAGGGACAGATATAGTGAAAGTCTGACTATACCTCAGGTGACAGGGGTCTACTTCAGAATGTCAACTGGCCAGAAGTTGGCATTCATATCTCGAACAGCTAAAACACTACCCATAACACTGAACAGTGGCTATAGGTGTTTGTGTAAGATTGTCGTACAGCAGAGACTGGTGCTTTGCCCATTCACAGCTGTAGTGTGATCTCGGAGAAAGTATATATAATGTGTAAGGGGTGTGGGGTTGCAGGGGGCTTGTTCCCCTGCAAAGCATATGCTTTTGATGTTTTGTGTGTTTGACAGTTTGGCTGTTTGAGGTTATGAAGCTCTGATGTTCCCGTTTAAATTATGTGCACATTGACATTTTGACGTTGGTTTGGACATGTGCTGAGGAGGGATGCAGAGTATATTGGGAAAAAAGATGCTAATGATGAAGCTGCCAGGTAACAGGAAAAGAGGAAGGCCTAAGATAAGGTTTATGGATGTGGTGAGAGAGGACATGCAGGTGGTTGGTGTGACAGAGCTAGATGCACAGGACAGGAAGTAATAGAGACAGATGATCTGCTGTGGCGACCCCTAATGGGAGCAGCCGAAAGAAGAAGAAGAAGAAGAAGATTTGGGGGGAGGAGTAAATAGTGACAACCTGACTATATCACAGGTGACACAGAGCCAGATGGGAGAAGGAGTGAGTCACTGATAGTATACTCATCTCATTTTGGAGGAAAGGGAAGAATGGGTGTACCAAATGCAACTCTACTGGCTCTTGAATAAGCACCATTTACTAGAAAACATGCCAACAAACTGCAGCAGGGCAGCACTCCAGCATAATGTATACAATAGGCAATGCTTTGCATGTTTTGCAAACATTAAACAGCACATTAAAAACTCCCTAAGAATGGTAATAATAAATTGTAATTAATTTGTACCCTAAAAGGAACAAATGGACAGTACTGCCTACAGAAAGGATTTCTGGGATGATACTCTTAAACATCAAAATAAAAATAATGAATGAATAAATGAATAAAAGAGGTGTCACAAAGACCAGTAATGCTGATGAATAGGGTTACCTGCCATTTTTGTGATGATTAAAGTGCTCTTATCCTTTCAGTAGTATATAAGTATACAATTATAGCATTTTTATTAATTGTGCATACTCCAAGGGGCACTAGCAAAGCAGCAAACAAGATGGTTATATATTTGTTGAGTTGCCATCTTTCCCTAAGAGTCTGATATGAATATTATTAATTTTAATTCAGATGACTGGGGAAGAACTACATAAATGACTGCTTACAAGTATGCAAATACTTAGATGGAGAGGTGTGTTAATCTTCTCAAGCATTATTTTTAGTTTATTCAGTTGTTAACTGGTTCATTGAATTAATCCATCTGATTCTTTCCATCAACAATATGGGCTACAGTAGCAATAGTAAATGAAATACATAAGGAGAAAATGGAATGCAGTACCTGGAGATACTCATGTAGACACTCTGCAAACAGCAAATAAAGGTCACAGTTGAACGTGGAGCTGTGAGGTAGAGATCTTAACCACTAATCTACAATGATATAGGCATACAGTAGAAGAATAAACAGAAAGGTATTGTGGGCCTTCATGATGAACCTTAAATTTCTGTAGACCCAAGTGAACCAACAGTCAGCTGTAGCAAATGAGCTGGCAGCAAGCAAGTTGCACTGACAGAGAAACAGAATAATGGCTGCTCCAAAAGACAGCCATGTAGTTTTTGTCGCTCATCTTGTATATCTGAATCAGATGATGAGGCTTGGGTATTCATTTAAGTACTTTATTACATATAAACACATCTGGATGGATAGCAGGAACATTAAACTTAAATGAACTAACTGACTGACTACTACACACATGTATGCTCTTGCTCTGGCTGCTCACTCAAAATGGCACTCTTGCTTGCACATGCTCAGTACTCATATGCATGTGCCTCCTGACTGAAAAGCTTCTTAAAGGTAAATCACACACTTTACATCCTCCCTCTTTACTGAGCCATCTTCCAATGATAATGACATTTGAATAGGCATGCAAATTATACAGACAATAATGAACAAAACAGCATTCATGTCCAGGTTGCCGTGTATCTGGAATTAGGTCTGGAAATGCAACCTGATCTTGTAATGTAATAGTTAGGACTGGGTTTAGCAACAGGGACAGTCACTGGTGAATGTTCTGCTTTAGGGCTCTCGCTGATATTCTCAGGAACAGGGCTATCTGCTGGAATGTCCTCTGGAACATTAAATAAGTCACTGAGAACTAGAGTATTTATTACAGGCAAGATGCTGTAACACTGGCTCAGACACCAATAATAAATGCTTCTGTTTCTGCTTAAATTCTATTCCATGCAATTCCACAATGTACAATCTTGGGTCTTTTTTTTTCACAAATCCAATCCAATCAAAACCTTTTGCTGTCTGCATCCTCACTATTTCCCCTTCTTGCAATGGATTGAGCAGTTTGCTGGTCTTACTATAATAAGACTTCTGGGATAAACGCATTTTCAGGAGTTGAGCTGTCAATGCCTTGTTGTTCTTAGCACATGAATCCAACAAATTGCTACTGATTGGTAATGTGGTTCTGGTTTGTCTCAACATAAGTCTCTGGGCAGGTGAACCAAGATGATTATCATGAGGAATGTTTCTGAGATTCGGGAGATTTAGAAAAACATTGGTATTGTCTCATTTGAATTTCTCTAACAGCTGTTTTGCACTTTGAACTGCACATTCCACCAAGCCATTTGACTAAGTATTCAGAACTACTTGTAATATGAACAAAGTCCCACGTTTCAGTAAATCTCTTGAACTGCTGACTTGTAAACTGTGCACCATTGTCAGAAATGACTGTGCAGACTACCATGGACAGAAAACTGTCTCTTCAACTTAGTAATGACAGTACTGGATGTCAGGTTAGGAAGTAGGTCAATCTCGAACCAATCTGATTAAGATTCGACTAATACCAAGTAATGTTGACCATTCCACTCAAAAATGTCTGTAGCTACTGTCGACCAAGGTAGTTCAGGAATCTGGCTTAGATTAAGTGGTTCTTTTTGTTGATGCAGTTTAGTACTATTACAGATCGAACAAGCTGAAAGTACTTTCTCAATATCTTTTGATAAAGAAGGTCAAAACACTAGTCCTCTCACCCTTCTTTTGATAGAATCAGTTCCTGGGTGTCCATAATGCCAGATCTTAATATGCTCTTGTTGCAAGGATTTTGGAACTATCACTTTTGGACCTTTCATGATGATACCATTATCAGACAAAACCTCTTCTCTCTAAGGAAAATACTATTGCACGTCTACCGGTAAACAAGATTGCTTTGAAGGCCATCCTCGATTTATAAAATGTTTGAGCTTCTGGAGAATTGGATCTGAAGCTGTGTGAGTTCTAAGCTCATCAAGATGTGTGGAAGAAAAATTTCTTACTTCCAAGACTTCAAAATCAGGTTTGTCATTTTCATGTTGTTCAGTGTTTTTTCTGGGTGATCTGAATAAAGTACCAGCATGATAAAAAAGTTTGCCTTTTGTGTAAACAAGATTGAAATTGTACTTTTGCAATTTCAGCATCATGCATTGCAATCTAGCATGAGCTGTGTGCATTGACTTTCTCAAAATAGTGACTAAAGGTTGGTAGTCATTCTCAGTTTGAATAATTTGACCAACATAAGTAACCTCTCGTAACCTGAATTTGCATTTCTGAGGACTTAGCATAAGCTCACAAGCTCTTTCTAGAACTTTCTTGAAGTTTCTATCATGTTCAACTTCAGCATTGCCTCCTACAAGAATATCATCTACTATAATAGCAGATGGATACCCAGAAAAAAATTTGCTCCATCGCACGCTGAAAGACTTCACTGGCAGAGTTTATCCCAAATGGCATTCTCAGAAATCTGTACCTTCTAAAATGGTGTTCTGAACGTGGTTAGCAATGAAGTTTATGGTCAACTAAATTTGCCAAAACAAACTTCTTGCATCTAAGACAGAAAAAACAGTGGCATTTGGCATAAGAGTAGCAACTTCTTCAACTGTACTCATTGGATGATGAGGTCATTTTAGTACTTTTTTTCAAGTCTCTTGGGTTAATACATATGCTAATATCATCTGAGCTTTTCTTATGAGCTACCACCATGGAGGATATCCATTCAGTTTGTTCTTATACTGGACAAATTACTCCTTGCTGCAACATTCTGTTTACTTCAGCTTTCACTCTATTCTTCATATCTACTGGAACATTCTATGCTGGTCTGATGACTGGGCTTACTTTAAGGTCTAGTTTCATGGAGACTGGGGATTTGCCTAGTTTGTCTTTGAAAAGATGAGCACAATCAAAAAAAAAATAGTCTGGGCAAAATTGGAGCTATTATCCTTCAAGCTTACATGGTGGACTTCTTTATTACATTTTCAAACTGTCTCTGAGGCCTAATAGTAACTGTACATGTCTCCTAACTACATAAAATTGCAAGTCATAGCTGTTCCCAGCAGAGTAACATAAAAGCACTACTGATCCTTCGGTTTGAACTTTTTCACTACTGTAAGCAACAAGCGTTGCACACTTCGCCAAATCAAGCCTCCCACCAGCTTTCACTCTAGCAAATGTTTCTGCTGACATAACATTGCACTTTGAACCAGTATCAACTTTCAGCTCTATGGACACTCCCGGTCAACAAATTTAAATAAATAAATAAATTTACTACACTGACTGTTTCACCAAGCACTGATACTCCATCAACATAAAAAGAAGGGTCACAGCTTTCTAACTGATTAACTGCCCTTTTAAATGCTCTTTTTTAATAAAAGAATGAGCCTCTTTTGATTTACAAAACCTTATGAAATGATTCCATTTTTTACATATGTGGCACTGCTGACCAAAAGCTAAGCACTTTTCTCTTTTACATTCATGACGACCACCACAGTTATGACAGTTGACTATGAGGCTAGGTGGGGGCACATTCTTTGATTTATTTGACTCTCCCTTGTGCTTCATTGAGAATGTTCTAGATTTTGCTAGAAGGGCTCTGGGTTTCACTGAAGCTGCCCCACACACAGGCTTGCATGTTTTAACTACTTACTGATACAGAAAATGGAAATTTAGTAGTAGGAACTCAGAATTTACAAATTCAACAAGTTGCAATAACTGGGCTAGACTAGACAGAAATGATATTACACAGGAGCATGTGTATTTAATTGTAAGCTTTGACACACATCCAATAACTATTTCAGATCATGCACTAATAAAATTAAAACAGAGTTGTAGAGTAATGAAGCAAAATGAGACACTGGCACTTACCTATTTACCTATTAAAATGAAATTTGAGGAATGGGAAGTGGAAACAATTCAAGATTTATTAGGGAAGACAAATTTCTTCAGGATTGGTAGCTAGCAAGTTGGATAAAATGAGAATGGAGGTTAAAAACATGGTAGAAATAAGAGAGAAAGAGCTATGGGAAAGAAGTAGTAGAAATTGTTTAGAAGGGCTGACAAAGATTAAAACATTACAGGATAAAAGGACTCTTACAGAACAAGAAGGGGGCAACTGCATATGGCTTAAATGGAAAATAAGGGAGTATTTGCATAATATGCATGGGTTTAGAAGGGTTGCTATGAAGTAATTATTCTTTGATAGCAATTCCATGGCACAAAAGATTTCAATATAACAACTTAAGCAACAGAAGTTAGCAAGGGTTATCATCAAACTTAGGGAGCTTATGACAAGAAAAATAACCATAGATCCCATAGAAGTATTACAGATATTTCAGACAGTTCATGAAAATTTGTATAAAGCAGGGGAATATGGAAAGAAAAAAAAAGGTGCACACGGAAATGTTCATGGAAGACTTAAGCATGTCAAGTTCAAAGGAAGATAAAGCTCACTAGTTAATTACATAAGACAGGAAGAGATGAGATGCAAATGATGTTGTATAATCAATCAACAAGGAAGTCTGCAGGGACAGATGGTATTCTGTGGAGGTTTTGGAAGTTGGGAGGGAAAATTTGATAAAGATCTAGACAGTTTTGTTTAACAGTATTTTAAAAGGGGGGGGGGGGCAGCATCTTGGAAAAAAAGCTGTGGTGGCTGTATTTCCAAAGAGGGTAAATACCCTTCAGACCCAGCCTTTATGTAGACCCATTTCAATTTTAAACCATAATTATAAAGTATGTATTTTTATACTAAGTAAGAGAATGGCAAAGGTGCTGTCAAAATTGATAGATATAGAGCAATGTGTTTTTTTAAGAAGGGATGCAAACACTGACAGCATTAACAGAATAATGATAACCCAGAGGGAAGAAGAATATTAAAAAAACACTGCTATTTTTGGCGGGATTTGATGCAGAGAAAAGCATCCAGTAGAGTCAAGGGGATTTTATGAGTAGGGTAAAGGAAGCAATTGTGTTCTCTGATTGAATAATAGGGTTATTTAGGAGGATATGTGGAGGATTGGGGCAAGAATTAAGGTGTGAGGGTTCCTTTCTGACAAGCAGTAATGAACACATATAGCATTAAACTATGTACCCACCACAATGGAACTTCCAAGATGTATGCAAATAACACTGGAGTAGCTTTTTATATCTTTGGCTGTGGTTTTAATCTATGTCACAGTTAATTGCATTACATACAACATATGAAGTTATTAGCATTTTAACTTATAAGTTATTAGCATTTTAACTTCATTGTTCATAATTCTTACAGTGATTTCCCTTAATTTTTCACAGTTAATTAAATTAATTAATGCATTTGAATCTATTAGCATCTTAATTTCAGTGCTCATAATTTTCACATCATTTCTGATTTGCATTACTGGCACTTGAATATGTTAGATTTATCGTTCTAATTTTGTGTCTTTTATGAAGCATTATGCATATGCATAATCTTCAGTCTGTTATATGTTATTTTATTCATGCAACCCTGCATCTATATTTTTATAACTTTTATACACTCTTGCAAAATTATTTCATTTTTTACAGATTATATTATTGTCTGCACATGACTCTACTATATGTGCAAATTGAGTTGCTCTTTGTCTCATATTTGCATCATTAATACTCTTACCTTTGGATTATTGATTTATTTATTTTGATTGAGCTTTTCTGCTTTGGACACATTCTTGTTGCATTAACTTTGGACAACAGATTAAAGTTTGACCACTGTGTTGCAGTTAAAAGGCCTAGTTGATAGAACACCTCATAGTGAAAAGTATAACCATTTATATCAGGAATTCGGTATACCTCTAGTTGCCTTATTGATTAGTACTACAACAGAATATAATGTTTCAGTCTGAATATAAACCACTGACACAGATCACAAAAGTTTAGAGATTGTTATTGAAGAAAAATAAATGTACTGCAAAACATTAACTGCTCTGGTACACTACAGGAATGATTATGTTCATAGTTTCATAGACAGATACCAGTCAAATAGCTGTCAAACCATTAACAGCTCAGCCAGAATACCCAATATCATGAATTAGCTAATGCCTCGAAGATGACTGCACGATAGCCCCAAGGAGAATTTGTGCATACCTATCCAACTGCTTAGGTTAGTTCTGAATGTAGCTAAGGTACTACTTTATTTAATATGCAGTGGTAGTTTATTCCATAGGTGAGGAATACACTGGAATGATAACTTATAGCACTGTGTCCTATTAACTTTTTATAGACACTGATATTCTTTGTACATCTCTTTGAGGAGCCATTAGTTCTTTAAAGACATAGCATGTCTAGAAGGCTAAGGTCTCTTTTGCCTCAAAAGGCCAACACAGATCATCATGGGAAAGTCTATAAGAAACAGAATACAGAGAGATTGCAGTCAGTCACTTGGAATAACTAAGGGATTTGCAATCTTTGAAATTTTTGGTTAGTAACCTCTGTGGTTTCTCTAGCCAAGTGGTATGCTTTTCATAAGTGTATGCCAAAGGGGGAATTATTTTCAACAACGAGGCACATAAGAGATGAGTGCAGTAGGAGTAAGACTTCTTTGGTTCAAGATGAGATTCCTTTATCAGCTGGGTCAGACTAAATGATTTTCTAACTACAGTGGAGACATGATGATCAAAGGAAAGGGAGTTATCTGCAAGGTTACCTAGATCTTTAATGACAGTATAGTTCTTAAGGACTATGGCACATATGTAACACCAAAATGAAGAGTTATTTATTTTTCTAAAGTAGATTATACTAAACTTTTGGCATTTAGCTTTAGACCAGTCTCCTTACACTACTTGTTTGTATAGCCCAACCCATTTTGGAATATATTCACATTGGTGGGTGTTTGAATAACAACCCCTAGTTTACAATCACCAGGAATTTTTATTAACTAGATACCTTGAATATTTAAAATTCAAATAGAAAAAAGACCCATTAGCAAGCCTTAAGGAAAGTCTTTTGTGATATTTTTTATTTACTAAGGTGGCACCTGAAATTCTAAATGACATGTATGCCTTTGGCAACCAATTTGCTATCCAACTTACTACATATAGAATGATGTTTAGTTTCAACAGTTTGCCAGTGATGCCTGTACTGGGGGTAGTATCAAATGCTTTGGCCAGTCCTCTCTATCCACTGCATTCTTCAAACTTCTTAGAAGGAACCTGTGGTTGCCCTACTGAACTATATACAAACAAATTCTGTTTAAAAATGTATAAACAGAGCCAATGCAATATTCAGTAACCTCTTACTTAAATTTTCAGGACCAACACAATCATAAACTTGATACCCAAACATGAAACTATTATCTGACTTGTCCGTTTCTTACATTTTCACTATTATGAGCACTAGCAGTAGATTTGCTGTGAATTGGCAGGATGCTTGTTTGTCTTTGAGACTGGGCTACATACTTGAAAAGAAGTTTTGAGATGAGTTATCTAAGATGAAGACCCCTGTGCAAACTGATGGGAGATCTGATACTGATGCTTAAATATCTGATATTCATGATTAAAGACATATATTTATTTATTTATTTATGTCAGTTGTATGTTGATTAGGGCTAATAAGTCCTTTCTAAGAACGAGGAAAACTAAAAACTCTCAAAAACCAACGAGCCGGAATTCTGCAGAGAGGGCAGTCCCAGTAGATACACACGAGACGAGTCTTTAACGTTCAAACTGTTTATTAAAACATGCAACATTTTCATTGCTCCTGCAACTTCTTCAGAAAAATCAAAAAATAGTATAACAAATAATTGTAGCAGCAATGTTGATTTTAAAAACTCGTGTTGCTATCATAGCCAATCAATTCATCTAGTGTAATACATATTAATGAGCATTCTCCGTGCATTAACCCTATAATTACATTTCCCTGTTAAAACCCTAACAATCACCCTGTTCAAGTTCCATTACAATAACCTACTATCAGTTACAATTCATAGCTTATAGTTATTCCTAACATTAAAGGTACTCTATTCAATAATAAAATAAAATAAAATAAGTTAGTTAAATACATTTTCTTAAGTGTTTGTTAAAAATCTATCAACCAATACCTGTCTATAATTATTTCATTTATAGTCTCATATAGCTTTTAAGTTTCAGCCAACAAGAAATGCTACAATGGTCATTCAGACCAGGGAATGTGCATGCATTTAATTTTAGTTGCCAAACTAGTTCAGCACATTCAAGTGTTAAAGATATTGGACCGCCTCTAATATTTTCAGCTATTTGATCTATAGCGGTAAATGAAAAAGTGTGACCAGGACACTGTTCAATGTGTCTTGTTAGGGCGTTTTCCTTCTTATTTTTAGAGATAGCGCATGTATGTTCATATACTCTATCTCTAAATCTGCGGTCCGTCTTACCTATATAGTAAGCCGGACAAATATTACACTGTGCTAAATAAATAATACTTTTAGAGTTACAGTCAAGTCTTTGTTTTATCAAAAATTGTGTTGGTATTTTATTGACTGTGAATTTGTTCATAGGTTTGATGTTCTTACACATATTGCACATTCCACACTGAAAGCACCCTTTAGTTTTGTTGCTAAAGGTTGTAGCTTTATTTTCTAGTGTCTTTTTCAGATTTGTTCCCTTCTTAAAAATAACATGGAACCTAGTACCTAATCTAGTCCATAGGTTAAAATCTCTCCCTAACAGTTGCCAATTCTTAATTAATATCGATACTATGGCATCACTGTCTTTATTAAAAGTTGTTATAAAACTAATATTAGCCTGTTATTTTTAAGAAGGGAACAAATCTGAAAAAGACACTAGAAAATAAAGCTATAACCTTTAGCAACAAAACTAAAGGGTGCTTTCAGTGTGGAATGTGCAATATGTGTAAGAACATCAAACCTATGAACAAATTCACAGTCAACAAAATACCAACACAATTTTTGATAAAACAAAGACTTGACTGTAACTCTAAAAGTATTATTTATTTAGCACAGTGTAATATTTGTCCGGCTTACTATATAGGTAAGACGGACCGCAGATTTAGAGATAGAGTATATGAACATACATACGCTATCTCTAAAAATAAGAAGGAAAACGCCCTAACAAGACACATTGAACAGTGTCCTGGTCACACTTTTTCATTTACCGCTATAGATCAAATAGCTGAAAATATTAGAGGCGGTCCAATATCTTTAACACTTGAATGTGCTGAACTAGTTTAGCAACTAAAATTAAATGCATGCACATTCCCTGGTCTGAATGACCATTGTAGCATTTCTTGTTGGCTGAAACTTAAAAGCTATATGAGACTATAAATGAAATAATTATAAACAGGTATTGGTTGATAGAGTTTTAACAAACACTTAAGAAAATGTATTTAACTAACTTATTTTATTTTATTTTATTATTGAATAGAGTACCTTTAATGTTAGGAATAACTATAAGCTATGAATTGTAACTGATAGTAGGTTATTGTAATGGAACTTGAACAGGGTGATTGTTAGGGTTTTAACAAGGAAATGTAATTATAGGGTTAATGCACGGAGAATGCTCATTAATATGTATTACACTAGATGAATTGATTGGCTATGATAGCAACACGAGTTTTTAAAATCAACATTGCTGCTACAATTATTTGTTATACTATTTTTTGATTTTTCTGAAGAAGTTGCAGGAGCAACGAAAACGTTGCATGTTTTAATAAACAGTTTGAACGTTAAAGACTCGTCTCGTGTGTATCTACTGGGACTGCCCTCTCTGCAGAATTCCGGCTCGTTGGTTTTTAATAAGTCCTTTCTGATATTTAGTGAGGCTGAGGAAGATGATGTGCATGGCTCAGGCAATGAAATTCTTTGTTGAGGAGTCATTGAGTTGTATATTTGACCAGTTGCTAAAGATTTGTTAATACAGTGGCAGTAGAAGATGTTTGCTGCTTCCCTTGTTATCATCTGAGTTTCTGAAATATTGGATTCATACTGAAATATTCAGATAGGCTTATGTGAAATGAATGCACAGAGTGCATGACTGCAAACTGACAAGGGAATGATATAAAAGGCAGCAAATGTTTTTCTGGCTGTAGCAGGGATTTTCATGCTGTTGCTTAGTTGTACAGTAAATAGCCACATTAAATCTGTTAACTGTCATAAACTTTTTTTAATTTGTTTCTCTTTTAGTGTAACTACACTGAGTTTCCTGATCTTATTTCATTTTTTACAAGAAACTGAAAGCATAATAAAAGGTAATAAAATGAAAAAGGTTAAATTAGAATATAAGGAAAAAAGACAAAGGTGAAAGAGACACAGAGGGAAAAATGAAGGAAGACAGGAAAAGAGTTTTTCTTTGTATGCAAATCAGCATCTCACACTTAGAGACTGAATATTCATCAAATATGTTTTGAAGACTTCCATGACCTGGACTAACTCAGTTATTCTCAGTTATCAGATAGCAAGAGAAACAAACTTGCATTATAAGTTACAAATTGACAACAGTTTGTACATATGCATATGGCTTCTAAAAGTTAATAAAGAATAAGATATGAAAACTGCACTTTAAATAATATTTTTGTTCTTAATTATGTAGTATTTTCATGGAATAACAAACCAATATGCATATATTTATGTGACGTTAAAATGTTCTAATCCATTTTTTAAGACAGAATTTACCAAATGAGACAGATATTTGATAAAAAAAATAACTTTAAAATATCTATGTTAGAGGCAATGTTCAATGACATACACGGTGTAGATTTTAGAAAGTTTAAGAACCTGTATAAAGAAAGGTAACATATGCATGTCAGGAACATGCAATATTTATATCTGTCATTATTACTAGGGTTGTCTTACCTTAAATTTGCATATGCCATGCATTTCAAAAATATACTACTTGTGTGAGAATATAATGAATATGTCAGCTATACTAAAGCTAACTACACTATATACATTAATCTTGTGCAGAAATCTTTTTTTCTGGTTTCCTTCCCTTACTAGCTTGCTGCTTCTTGTTTGATTGACTTGATCAATAATAACTCTAGAATTACAATCTATATACAATTAATGAAATGAAGACTTTAGAGAGAACAATTAATGAAATGAAGACTAGAGAGAGACATATGATAAATAGGTATAAATTAATCCAATAAAACTTTACAAACTTCAGTTTCTCCTACTAAAAATATTTTACATAAATTAATCAATTCCCTCTACACCCCTCCCCTTTTTATTCTATCAATATATTGAATCTTAAAAAATAATTGTCTCTTTAATATTCATCATGTTTTGTATAAGTATCATGCAAGAAATACTCTTATCAAACAACTTAAAAGAATTGTCACTACAAATTGTTAATCCTTTATGGATTTTGAATAAAACAAATAAAAAATAACAGTAAGAGATTGAAAATGGTGGGACAAGAAAGAGTGTGATAAAAATATTGTGAAAGAAAAATGAGAAAAAGAAAAAACAAAACAATTATTAAACTACACTGTATACTGCATTACATCATGAATACATTCCATAGTATAATATTAACACTACACCATCAGAGAGGTGTACAGTTATAAATAGAGATAAAAACCTTTATAAAACCAAAATGAAATAAATGAATAGATCAGTAGACAAATTTTCATGGTACTTAACATCTATAGTTGTATATCTACGCCGCTTCTTTCACTTTTCTCTCATTCCCAACTTACCCTTATTTTTCTTTTCTCAAAAAATCAGATGAAGTCCGGGATTCACTAATCCTCTGTGTAAGACTGTCTTACACGGAAACTGCAGTGTAAGAGTATGATGTCAGCGCGTCATGCATATTCATGAGGGTGCGCTGACTCAACTCTAAGGCTTCACAGAGCGTGCACGAGTGCAGGAGGCATGTCAGACTGCCGAGCAGTCCAAATATCCACGCCCCTGCAACTGCCTAAACTGCAAATGTCAACTGAAATAAGCGAGTCCGCTCAAATGTCCACATACCCAACACTACACTCCCCCACATTCTAAATCCCTGTACAAGTTTAAAATGTAAAGGTTTCCTTTTTTTTTATTAGTCACGATATAGCTGCCCATATTTGCGTGTGTATGCGCGGGTTTTCCCATTGCTTAGCTACAGGTAGCAGTGTAGACATCGAAGAGGATAATAAACTATTTATATGCAAATTAAGCCAAATAGCAATAGCGTAGTGGTAGAGCCCTCGCACAAAGAGGAGGCATTCCCGGTTTGAGTCCCGCCACTCCCCTACCTATTTTCTGTCAGAAATGTGTGCATAAATAGAATTCCTGACATTTACCTTTTAAATCTCAGTAAAATGCATTGAAATGGCCTATGTGGTAGTGAACGATATTTTATATATATATAAGAATGTGGAATGGTCATGCATACTGATAAATGCATAAGTAACGTATCTTAAGCAATGTGAAGCACTACTAAGCAAAGTTTACTAGTATTAAGCACAGTTAAGTACAATTGCTCATAGATGAGCACTGCTTTAACTAGCGCAATAGTTTTGCGCAGAGCTGCGCATCGCGCCAACTAGCACAAACAAAACATGTTCGTGGGGAGCTGCGCACTGCGCTAACTAGCGCAACGTTGGGCAGCATAGAGCAACGTCGAGCAACATTGGGCAAAGTTGAGCAAAGTCAGCTAAACACAGCCACACCTCCTCGCCGGTCTGGCCAGTAGTAAAATAAAAAGCAATGACAGGCCTCAAACCCGGGATGCTGTGCACCATAACCACTGTACTAAACCACTAAGCCATGACAGCTTTAAATATGGATGCATTACCAACACACTCATATATATCAATGGAAGTTTACCCATTGCTAAGCAGGTTTGCTTTTAGCTGAGAATTTTCAAAACGGGCCAATCACAAATAAGTGCACAAAATGAGGCATATTTAAGCTCCACAGGTGGGAATAATTGCCATAACTGGTTATAGCTCCCATCTGCAGACAGTATGGCTGGTGTTGGAGATGGCTCTCGTTTTTGAGCGCAACGGTGGGGCATTGAGGAGTCAAAAGTAATGGTTTGGCTCCTCGTCCATCATCATGATGCAAGACTCCTGCAGGGCTAGTTTCAGGGCACTGAGTACAAAGCGGAAGCCTGGAACCATCTAGCACATGATCTCACCAGTGCCACAGGCATCCCTCGGACTGGTGAGCAGGTCAGACACCACTTCTCAGACCTGAAGAGACACAAGGAGGACCGACTGAACCAGTGGATACAGGAGGCCCGTGAAATGGAAAATGCCCCACTACTGAGTATGTAGCCATGGAATGAAGTATGTAAGAATTGCTATTGTAGTCTATGTTATGGATAGGTATGTCTCAATATCCCTTCATTTACTTCACAGCTGCAGGTGTCCATGCTGCGAATCAGCAAGCCTATGCAGATAGGCTGCTAAGGCTGCGCCACCAGGCAGGTTAGTAATTATTCTGCATGTGTTGTCATATAAAAGAAGTGAGAGAGCCTGAAAAAGAGTATTATAACCCATTAATAAAGGTATAATGAGTGTTGAATAACTTCTCTGCATGTACTGTTATATAAAATAAGTGAGACAATGTGAAAAGGTGTTGTAACCCATTAATAAAGGTATAATATGTCTTGAATAAAAGACCTCTGCATGCACTGATATATCAAATAAATGAGAGAGCCACTAGAAAAGTGTGTAATGTAATTAATAAAGGTATAATTCCTGGAGTGTGTCCATGTCACTTTCTTCGATATGTTGTTGTACCCTTGCATTATAGAAATAGTACTGTTGTATTAAGTGCAGTCAACCCACACATGGGTAGGCCCATATAAATGAATTAAGGGAGTGCCAGTAGCTGTTAAGCATATATACAGTCCTCAACTGTCGGTTCATGGCTGGCATGTACAGGTTAATCTGGCACATGAATAGCTTGTTATTCTGTTCCCCAGAAATGTCAGTGTGCTGCTAGAAATGTAGGGGGCTGTCAACATATACCTGATAATGTCACCTGAACACATACAGACATGTAGATATATAAATATAAATTAAATATATAAATATGTAGCAGTAACATCTGCATCCAGGACAGTTTATATGTCAGATACAGGTCAGGTATATCAAGAACTAGCAAAACCCATTTTACAATTTAACGGACATTGCCCAGTGTAATAATACATGTAGGGGATATATAACTGCAGTCAATAGGAACTACAAGTATATATAAGTTGTTAATGCAGGTATCTTTTTACACCCTATTGTATGTGCATAAACAATGCAATTCCACACCTCAATGGGTATGTCTAATCTCATAACATTTGTTGGGACACATGTCCTATTGGTTTATAAATATCTGCATTTACTTTGATGCATGTGCACTGTTCACATACCACAATCTTGGTGGCCTGTTGCCATCAATCAATCCTGCATGCTGTTGGAATGTCCACTGTTGTTCTATATATGCATGTGTTATGCTTGCTGTTCAACTGTTGGAACTCTGGTGTGTTGGGTTAATGGGAATACTACTGTATGCTGTTACAACTAAATTGGAATGCTGTTGGCTATTACTAACCCATATTGTCATTAAATCCTCCTAAACATAGAACATATGGGAAGGCTGGTCCCAGTGGACCCACCTGTCCCACTTCAGCTGGTATTGGTACCTGTCACCAGCAGGTCCAGTGCCCAGCCCGGGACCTCCTCCTCGGTTGGTCCTGTGCCACCTTCGAGGGGAAGTGCTGCAGGGGATGGGGCTCGTCCCCCCATGCAAGCGTGGCTGGAGGAGGGCCACCTATCACCCTCCGAACGGTCTGGGCTGTGGTGCGTAGGGAGATTGAGGGTTCAGTCGCTGATTCTCTATGCCAGCTCGAGGCAAGAGTGGTGTGACTCACGGGTGAGCCTGCCCCTCCTATGCAGCCCCCAGCACAGCCACCCTCCGGGCTGTGAAGGTGCAGTGATGACTGCCCATGGGTGGGGATCTCAGTTCCACTGTTGCTATCTGTGGGCTCATGGGCTTGCGATTTCCAAACACCCTTCCCCATCAATGGTGTTCATCCACCCCATGTGTCATATTCCGCCCCTGTATGTGTCTTGTTTGTCTTGTCTGTTTACCTCCCCAACCTACCTCTCCAAATACACCTACTTCCCCTATCCCACATTCCACTCTCACCTGAAAGAAAAATGGGCAATCTGCTGCCACAAAATAATTATGCCCCATACACAGCTGCCCATTTTGCACACATGTCCGCTGGACACATAAACTGAAATTTAATTGGTAGTACAACATACTTCGTTGTCCTCACCCCTCTCTCAGGGGTGGAAGGTTTCAAATTTCTATCCAAATTATTAGTATATGCACAGCTGTTGCTGTTAAAGAAATGGGCAGCTATGGACCTTCCCTACACCCGTCCTGCACATCCCGAGCTGTTTTCCCTACTGTCTTTCCCTCTTTGTGCCCCTTTTTTACCACTTTCCTATCTCCCCATTTTCTTTTCTTTCAAAGAAATGAGCGCAGGGGTTAGCGGGAGTAAGAACTTTTAAGCAGTATTTAGCATGTTTGCGTGAGTGTGCACTTGTGTGCGCTTAGCTAAATATTGCTAAGCTTCACGCAAACCCACTTACAACTGCTTAAAAGTGCCTTAGTCACTCTGTATGTCAGGGCCCTTGTTCTGCTCAGCAGCAAAATAAAATACCTCTGTCAGTCTCGAACCCCGGACCTTGTACACACTAGACTGCATGAAGTACCACTGAGCCATGGTAAACATACAACAAATTGGTGCTGAAATCAATATATCATGCATCAGAATGAGTGAATGTAAAGGACAAATAGGAATGCCATAACACAAATCCTGTTCTGTGGATCCTTACCAGCAGTTCTTGTGGAATTGCATTACATGACTGTGAAAAGAGAACCAGCCATACTAGCAGGAAATAATGTTACAGCAGCACTTTACAACCCCCACACAGTATCATAGTAGGACAAACACTAGCATATCTGATTAGGGCAGAGGACATACTTCACAACTGTGACTACATTTCAGGCATGTCCCTGATTTTGAGACAGGTTTTAGCTGTGTCACTCTGAATCCCTCTGAAAGCTACTGACGTTAGGCAGAAAGGTGGTGAATTACACTTAATGAATAATGATAATAAGTAAGAGTTGGACACGTTGGGCAGAAAGGTGGTGAATTACACTTAATGAATAATGATAATAAGTAAGAGTTGGACATGTTGGGCAGAAAGGTGGTGAATTACACTTAATGAATAATGATAATAAGTAAGAGTTGGACAACGCTTGTACTTCAGGGAATGTGTATTAATCCATATGCTCTGGTTCTCTCAAAGTCCCAACTTAATGTCTCTAATATTGTAAAGGTGTGCCTCACTTCTACCTACTTTTCCCTGAGTCTGTTCAAATATGTACTTGAGTGTTTGAGAGGCCTGGCAGAGGCAGAAACACACAGGCATATCAGCTATTCTGCTGTTACACACTGTGCAAATAGCTTTGGAAGGAGTTCCACAAGCATACCCTTATGTAGGAGTACAACAGTGAAATACCAAGGGATGTAGCCATGTACTGGTAGCAACCAACTGTGACAATGCCATTGTTCCAGTGCTGAAAAGACCGGAGTGGTGCACAGACAAAGAATAGCAGGCTAACCTCTGGCTACCATCTGGATAGGTCCACAGTTGGGAGCTACGCAGACAGACTACTTGCCTTGTTAAACTAACAGGTACACAGCAACCCTTTAAGTCCAGCAAGATAAAGTTCACACATTAATACATAATGCTGTCTGTCCTTCTGCACCCCTACCCAAATGTACAATAAACCTGTGTGTTCAGGGTCTACCAAGGATGTAGGTAGGCATACTCAGTACTGACATTTGTCCAGTTTTCTTGAGCAGCCTGTGCTAATGTCAACACTAAAAAAGCAGAAACAATTCAAAAGTGGGTAAATTAATATTCACAGTATAGCAGTTTACAAACAGTTCATGTGCCAAATGAATACATCTCAGTAACTAGTTTTGTGTGGCAGTTAATTGTATAAGTAGAAAAGAAACTACATACACCCATGTATCTTGCGTTAGTATTTATAGGGGTGAGTACAATTCTACACTGACAACTGTGCAGTGGAAGTGGCAACATTCAGGTCTGGGTACAACATTTAAATCACTGGCTACACCCCTAGCTTCACATATAAGAAGTATACCAACCTTCTGACTTACACAACGGTGTCCACAGCAAACAAGAATGGGCCCCACTTTGGAAAGCTGAAAGGGCTATGCCTACCTGACATAGCAATTTATAGCATTGGGTTGCTATGACAGTGAGTACTGCAATTACCAAACAGCAGGCTGCATGCAATTACCAAATGGTGGCCACCATTTGGTGCAGAGGCCATCACATGCACATGTGCAGATACCTATAAAAACAGGCTGTGCTTGCTGGCCACACTTGCAATCATCCCATTGCAGATGCTGAGACAGAGAGAGAGACAGAGACAGAGAGAGAGAGAGAGACGCACACCCCCACCCACACCAGTGGAAAAATAAATAAATAAATAAATAAATAAAAATCTAAAATAAAGCCAAAGATACAGCGAAGTGAAAATTACAAACACATACAAAGGAAAGATATGTAACAGATATGTATTTACTGGCATGTAGTAGATGTATTTGAAGACTACTCTACATACTTTAAAACATCAATATGTGGCAGCAGTACAGATGCCCTGTATAACTACTGCCATGGACAAATCAGTGTGTAGCTGTGTGCAGTGGGACATAACTGTGATATATGTAGCTCAGCATTAAATGTCAAACATCTGAACCATGTCATCTGTGTTCTGTACAGTAGTGTGGACAATGGCTGTTTGCTGGTATATGGCATGTGGTGGTTAAATGCTGTGGGTGTGATTTGTTAGGTTAGCAGTGTCGCAGCCAGTGAGGCCTGCTAAAGCCACATGGGCTGAGAACACCTTCAATGCATTTCGCACAAGACTGTGCAATATCATTACATAACTGTATACCTCACATACTTTGCATAATTGATATTCCCACCATGAAAGGTGGACTGTATATATGCCTATATGTATATCTAAATGTACACCAATGGATGTTTATTTGTATGTGTGTATATATATATATATATATATATATATATATATATATATATATATATATATATATATATGTATATATATATATGTATATATATATATATAGAGGCAGGGAGAGACAAAGCCATGGCCTCAAGCTCAATGTCTGAAATTCATTTGAATCCCTTTTGCTAAAAACTCTGTACCCATGAACTACCACATAGGTGGTAGTCGACTTAACACCGACAGTGTGATAAGAGACCATGGGACACAGGTGGACAGTAGTCTCACCCTTGATAATCACAGTGCCACACTAGTCATGTAATCTGTCTACATGGCACACCTCATCACAAAAGCTGTGTCATCCAGGGAAAAAGAGATCAGTGTTGCCCTCTACTCATCACTCACAAAACCCATTATAGAGTACAATGCCCCTTCTGGTATGTACCTCACAAGACATCTACAGCAACTGGAAAGGCCACAGACATATCTCACAAAGAGTAATACTGTCCTCAAACATGTGCCCTATGCATACCGTCTCACCAAACCACAGCTACACTGTGTTGCATACCGGCAACCCACAGGGGACCCCTGCCTAACATACAAAGCTATGTCAAACCCAGAGCTGTTGGACATGCTCCACGTAAACAGATCACTATCCCTATGAGCTACACGCTCTAGGGACCTAAACCTTGTCACCACAATAGACATAACATGCTGGAGGGATAGATTCCTATCTCAGAGACATCCCATACTGTGGAACAAACTACCTAGCAATAGCAAACAAAGCTCCTCAGTAGCACTCGTCATGAATAGTCTTGATGATTGGATGGGAGATAGAAATTACACCCCGGGAATCACCTCTGTTGCTCTGCTTGACAGGGACACATGGAACTAAATTACTTGGGTGTCAAAGGCCAGGGTACCATCTGGCTAGGTTTCTATAGGCCCTAGGGCCAATAGCCTATAACCTACCTATGAACCAATACACATCCACATGTACTTGTTGCAATAATTGCTATGTGAGGTTGACTGAGTGTGATGGTGAATGTGTCACAGTTGTGTATATGTGGGATAGTTTAGTGGGAAATTGTTTCTGTCATGGTATTATGTGTCTTATCTCTGATCCCAGCAAAAAATGTGTATGCTATTGCTAGCCAGAAAAAGCAGTATGGCATACGGTCCGACATAGTCCCTTTGTGTTAACTGGGGTGTGCCATTGGAGGATAAAGCAGTACATGTATGCTCATTGATTGGTACTGCTGGTGAATCAAACCCCTGTATGAACTGTAGTACTACCTGAAGCTGTAGGCCTAAACAGCACAGTATGGTGTATGTCCACATTGCTTGGAAACACTGTTTTGTGTGTTCCCTGTAGTCCTCACAGATTACATACCTCAGGCATAAGGGTTTGTAAGTACTGACAGACAGTACTGTATGGTACACACGTAAAGCTCATCGGGGTTGCCATACCTCTGTGTCCTGTATGTATGTCTAATGTGTGTGTGGGTATGCCTGTAACATGCCCCAGTCATATGTGTGTTACAGGATATGAGTGGGTATCTAGCAACATGTATAGTCTAGAACAGCAGTATGCCTCCTATATTCACGAATGTGCACATATTGTAGGCAGGGGTTTTCCATCAACAACTAGTGTGGTATACTGGTAATACTGTAACTGGACTTTACAATCATTGCAATGGATTACATATTTTGTTATGCATTAGCTGGATATATACCTACTGTGGCTAGGTGGTGCATTGTGTCACATACAGTGTGCCATGTACTGTTGCCTACATAGTGGTTTCTCTTTGTTGCTGTGCAGAAAATGTTTTAATATATAGAGCGTGTCAGGCAGTTGTGGGTTGAGCACTGATATGTGGTATTGAAAGTGTGTATCCTCTAACAGACAATAGTTTGCTATTTATGGCAGTTCAATGATATCTGTACTGTAGAATGTTATGTGTGCCACATGACTTGCTCATACATATTGTTTTCTTGTCTTCCAGGGCCATGTCCCACCATTGCAATCCTGCCTACAGCCATGCAGAGGATGAGATACTAACCAACTATCTCATCGAACAGTACACCCTGCTATTTTCAAGAACCAGTCAGGACCAGCATGAGTGGACTGCGCTGTGGCAAGATGTTGTCCGTAGGATAAATGACATAGGCATGCATAACCGGACTTATGAGCAGGTACAACATCACTGCAGTGATTTACTTAGACATGTCTGGCAGCGTGCGTCTGATGTCCGTAGGCAACAGCTTGCCACAGGTGGTGGGGTTGCCACCCATCCCCCCTCACCAGAGTGGAGGAGCTGCTCCTGAGCCTGGGGGCTCCCGGCCAATAACAACAACAACAGCACACATGTATCATCATGGAGGCCAGAGCCCCCCAGCAAGTTCACATGGAGTGTGCAGGTAAGATGGCATATCTGTAGACTACTGTTACCTCTATTGTTAGATCATGCATATGTGAGATGTGTACTGTGCAGTTAGAAGATGTGGAGCCTTTGTTCAATACTGATAATTTGGAACATGATGTGTAGGCCTGTGACTGTCAATCATTGTGCTTCTGTAAGATTGCAAAGCCACAGTAGCAATGCCACAGTTGTTGCCACTGACAAACTGTTTCATATCCTTGTAGGTCCCTCTAGTGTGACAGCAAGGCAGCAGACCCATGTGGTGAGTGTGTTCTACATTTAATATTGCTAATAAAATGCGCATGTCATAGGTGAGGTGTAGGCCATGTACACATGTAACACACCTACGCATAATGCATGCTGTGCATGTTTGCTGTGAGACTATGCACATCTCAGTAATGTGAGTGGCTGCCTCAAACACATGCAATACACAGAGCATCCCAAACAATTGTGGCTACACTATAGTGGACATTGGATACGCAGTCGATACACATGCACACAACATACACAACTCCGTCATATACAGTACATGTCAATATGCTACACATGGCGTATTCAGACACACGCTGTAAGGTCACACTCCAGTATCCCAAACGTCATCCACACAGCACACATAATATACCTGAGGGGTAGAGGCCTATCATGGGGTAGTGCGACACTCTCCAACACGCAATGCATTCATGTTAGGCAATGCTACCTATTGGGCACCTTACAAACCCATGTAACAACTGGCTGTGAAATGGTGAATGTAGACATGGTACTGCAGTTCAGGTACAGCATGATAGGTGCCGGTCTGGCACACATAAGTAGCTGTGAGTGACCACATGATGATGGCTCATGATACAACACGCCATCCAGTTACAGTAACCACAGTACTACACATAGCATTAACTGCTATGCACCTCAATGTTGTGTGTGTGCAAACATATACACCGATACACAATATGCATAGCAATCACCATTTGTACAAAGTGACACATATATGTCTTGTAATGCTATTGAGTGCATAGGTCACATGACACACACTGTGTATGTGTGATGTTTAATGTTCCAGTTGTGTTGTGGCATGCCATGTCATGGCTGGCACTGGCAAGTCCACAATATGTCCTACACTCACCATAACCACTGTACAATGGCTATGTTGAGCAATGGTATTCCATCAGGTATACATGCACCACTCATCCTGTGTGTATACATAGCATGCATGTGCTAAACCTGTGTCCACAATCATCTGCTAAAGACACAGATGCTCTAATCAAAAATGGATATCTATGTGACACACAGATACACATCCAGCCATGGTATGTATACCTGTGAGTGATGGTGCACAGGACATTGCAGAGCTTGTAATACTTGCACAGCAATGTTGTGTCCATGTAGACATTGCATTCCAGGGTGAGGACAATCACAGAACAACAACACACATGCATCAGAGCCATGTATACTGTTATTAACAAGGACTGTCTACACTCGCACTGCATGCTGTTGAGCAACACGTGTCCTGCATGCTGACACGTGTGATATGACTGTCTTGTGATACTGTGCCCCACCATCAACCACTATTGGGTATGTCCTGGATTGCTGGTGTGTGTGTGTGTGTGTGTGTGTGTGTGTGTCTCTGCTTCAGTGAGGAGTGTATTTGTGTGCATGTGTGCATGTGTGCATGTGTTCATGTTTGCATGTGTGCATGTGTTCACATGTGCATGTGTTCACATGTTCACGTGTGCATGTGTTCACATGTTCACGTGTGCATGTGTTCACATGTTCACGTGTGCATGTGTTCATGTGTGCATGTGTACTGACATCATGTACAGGTCGTAAAGTGTGTTTCCTGTCTTCCTCTTACAGGTGCTGAGGTTGGGCTGGTTCACTGCAGCAGGGAAGCTGATGTCAATGGCTCAGATAGTGATAATGATGATAGGTGTGTTGAGGAACAGGCATGTTTGCCAGGGTCTGTCGTTGGGCCACCAATCGACAGAACACAGCTGTCCAACCCATCCATGCACACAGTCATACTGCCAATACATCCTTCATCACCAATGCCCATAGCTGAGGGACAGTTAACAGTCGGCAATGGCCAGGACAGTGTGGTACCTATGGCACATGCATCCGGACACAGCAGCCATACCCAGAAGTCTGGAACGGTACCACATAGGCAGATGTCCAGGGGTTCTCGTCGGAGCACTGCTGGTCATCATGCCCCTGGCAAATGTGCCACAGGTCTTACCACCTCACGCATATTCCAGGCTGTTATGGAGGCACAGGCATGTATGGAATGGTACACCAGACAGGGACTAATGGCACAGAGGGCACATAACACCACTTTAACTGACAGTTTCCGTGATCTAGCAGGTGCCATCCATAATTACACTGAGGTCATGGATAGACGTTGGGGTGAGACATTAGATGTCCTCCACAATGTCATGTCCATGTGTTAGGACAGTGCGAGATGGGTAAGACGTGGACGTATGCCAGCAACATCAGCAGCTGGAAGTCGCCATGGATGTCCCTCAAGTCACAGCTGCTCCCGTAGTGCCAGTACCAGCCCCAGCAATGTTGGGGGTGGGATGTCCATAGACCGTCCTAGAAGACCATGTGCACGTGTCTCTGGACAGTCCCAGCAGGGACCTGGGTCCAGTGCACATCCATCTACCTCTGGGGATAGTACCCAGTCTGGCTTAGTACCTGATAGTGTCAGTAGCACCCCTGCCAGGCACAGGTACCGTATCCGTGGCCAGAGACAGTGATCTATAAAGCCAGGCAGGTACAGTCTGTGGCAGTCCCACAAATACCCATATATGGCAGCCACATGGTGGAACTTTGTGCATGCAGACACACACACACACATGAACCAGACACCTAGGTTCAACACATACCCGCACATATTTCATCAACATTGGCCCATAGCAGTACTCTTGCCCCTCACATACACACACACACACACACACACACACACACACACATACATACATGTCGATTGGATGGCTCACTGTAGGCCTCTGGCAAACCAATAACACACCCTGTGCATATGACGAAACCTGTGTCACCTCCTGTCACCTGTAAAATCGATGCAGGAACAGGCTACCATGGTGCTGATGCACAGGGTGACTTTATAGCAGTATAGCAATGTTACCATGTTGTCAGCAGTAGAGTGTAATGATATGCTTGAAGGTGTAGCTGAGCAGGCATGATGCATTAAAGCTGTGATTGTCATTGTAGTATTGTTTACACCAATGTTAGTTAAAATAGTGTATTGTCCGCCCACGTGCCACTTGGCTGATGTGTGTAGTATTGGCAGCATGTGTTAGAGAGTGGACAGTATGTGTGGAATGTGTGTAGCACAGATTTGCAGGTGTACATTTGTGAACATGGTGGAGGTGCACTGACTGCATGTACGTGCATAGTGGACACATGGGCAGGGTGACATGCCCTGTATTACACAGTAGCACTCCATAGTTTCTATTGGTGGCCAGTATGCATTGTACTACACACATTTCGGAACCTGACTACACGTGTGTATGACATGGCTTGACACTGTGCTGTGGGTGATACTGTTACTATCTGTCATTGTTTTGCATTCTGGTAGTATACATAACTTCAACAGCCTGACCATAACCAATCGTTAGATGATGTCTTGACAACTGACACACAGATGTAGGACACACAGCAACATTTGGGTCCTTCAGGTACTATACTATGCCAGTAACCAGTGGTATTCACCTGCACCCATTACTGAGACCATTCCTGTTTGGCATACAACTCTCTTAGGTACAAGCAATCACAGAAGGGATATGTCCGTCCACGTCTGATAATGCATACTGTGGCCTATAATGCATTCTCCAGATGACACACACATCCTCCACAAGGGTATCATACAGACAGATACCTGTTGTCAAACCCATGCTGTAAAGGTATAAGCCAAATTATGCATAGTCATCCACCTTTATGGAACATAGTATCCCCACAGTACCACATAGGTAGAAGTCACCAACATGAAGGACAGGTACCGATGTGTACATGCAACCAAGTGGTACGTCATCTCTCCTTTGATAATCACATTTCCAAAGGTATGTTTAAATCCCTTGGTGGATCACATAAACAATAAGGGGTCTGCATGCATATCCACAAAGGTTGTTGTACACCTATAATGAATAGCCATCATTGATAGATCCTGCTGCATTTGAACAGGTCTGACATATACCTCGGCCATAAACCCTCACTCACACAATTCTATAGAAACCGTAATGAGTGTGTGTGACACAGTTGACCTAGGCCAGGGATCACTGCAGTGGCTGGCCTTGGGCCTTGTCACAAGCATACAGATGTGACCTAAGGTCTGGAAAGCAGCAGCACATTCTTGAAAAGATGACAGATGTGTTCTTGGAGAAAGCAGGGTTCCCACACATGCAATCATTGAGGTCACATGTATGCATATGTATTTGCCACACAGCTACCTCACATGTGCAATGCACATACTGGTGTCATACTGATATGTCATACAGTAGTAAAAGCAAAACCCACAACCCATTGTCCAACAGTGTCACACACATAGAGCACACACACTCACCAAGTGCAGGATTCAAACCCCTACCTAACTACTTCATGATACTACTCTATACATACTGGAGTACCACCTATGTGGTCATTTGTTTGCACTTTGTTTTAGCCAAAGAGGATGACTATGCATTCTTTGGCATTCTTCTTGGGGCATTGTTTTGACACCAGGTATCTGTCTCTGTAAGCCCCTTCTGGAGGATGTGTGTGTCAGCCATAGAGTCAATTATGGACAACAGTTAACAGTCATCTGCAAACCTGTTCAGCCATACTCCTCCCGTGCTTGCCTGTACCTCTGAGCAGTGTCTACTGAACAGGTGGGGTTCCAGGGCCAAGACCTGTGGGATGCCATTTGTGACTGTCTTAGAGTCAGACATGGCACCCACAACTCTGAACATGTGTGTCTGATCTGTGAGCCACTTGGCCACACATCCGGTGACATAGCTGTTGATGTTCAGGCTGGTAAGCGTGTCCATGATGACAGAGTGGGGAATGGCATACACTCTCCTTATTGAGGTCCAGGTGGGCTGTGTGGACTACATTCACCTCCATCTATGTCCTTGGTAACTGTTTGAAGTAAGTCAACTATGTTTAGGAGACAGGATCTGCCTTTGACAAGGCGAGGTTGTGTAGAGTCCAGTGTCTGGAGGTACCCAATGTCACTGTTTATGGGTTCCATGACAATTTGCTCAATAGCTTTGTAGACTAGGCTGAGTAGACATATAGGGCAATGGTTTTCTGGTTCTGTTGTGGCACCCCCTTTGTGGGGATGGATGACTGTTAGTGTATGCCGTCCTTTGGGTACATACCCTGTGGTATGACTGAGTCTGGGCAGTGAATGTAGGTGAGGGTGTAGTTACTTTTGGGCCTAGTGTAAGACGCAGCCTGGGACACCATCCAGTCCCATTGATGCTGTGTTCTTGGCTTTGGAGAGGGCTGTCTTTACCTGCATTTCCATGATGTCTGGGGCTCTGCATCCTTCTGTGATGGACACCGGCCCTTTTGGGGGTGATGGGGGGATGTTTTCACTGAACTTGTCCCCCAGGATGTGGGCAATGAACGTTGGTTCAGTGTATTCCTTGCCTTTTGTCAGTAGCTGACAGCATATTTGGAAGTTGACACCTACATGTCTGGTATAGCTACCGCAGGCTTTGTGGTTGTCATTCTTACAGTTCTTGGCAATTTGTCTTTTGAAAGTGTCCTTGAATTATTTTATGAGCGATCATTGCTTCTTCCTAATAATAATCAGTGATGCCTTTCTTTTAGTGTAGTTGGCTCTATCAGGTGTTAGTTTCCTCCTTCTGTTGTCTAGCTTATTTATGAGCAATGACCACCAGATTGTTTTCTTATTTTTGGAGGAGTGCATCTTGGTTTTATTTGTGATGTCTCAATCCATGCATCCCTGTAGATGCTCATAGGATTCACTTGTAACTGATTCGGCAGATTGTATACCATTATCCTACAGCAAGACGTCTTTGGAACTTTCCACTTTTGTCTTGAGACGTGTGCAGTTTGCTTTTGAAAATGTCTTCACGGTGGTTTCATTGACTGGGTGGGGGGGTGAGATGTGGATGTCCAGTGTGATTACTTTATGATCTGATATTACCAGCGAGGGTTTTATCTCTGTTGTGGAACACTGGTACCCCATGTTGGTGATGATTATGTCCAGTATGGTGTCACCTCTAGTGGGCATGGTGACCAGCTGTTCCAGGATGTTAGAGCTTTTAAATTCTAGGAAACATTGGGCAAAGGACATTGTACACAAGTAATTCTCCCACTCAAGGTTTGGGTAGTTGTAATCACCTCATATAATGGTGTTTGATAGGACCTTTATATTTTCCACTGTTCTCAGGAATACTGAGTGAGGTTCCTGTGACAAGGTAGGTGATTTATAGCAGGCTACAATCTGATGAGTAGCTTTGGCCAATGTTAGTTGCACTTGCATGGTCTCCAAGGCCTCATGCTGTGCCACTAACCTGAAGGTGTGGGTATCCATAAGGTAAATGGGTACACCCCTTCCTTTTGTATTTCACTCATGGTTTTGGGTCCGAAGGTCAGAGGGATTGTGAGTGTTTTACGTGGAGCATGTCCAACAGCTCTGCATTTGACATAGCTGTGTATGTTAGGCAGTGAACACATCTGAGTAGGTGATATGCAAGGGAGTACAGATGGAGCATTTTGAGATGGTCTGTGTATGGCATGTATTTCTGTCCACTAATGCTCTTTGTGAGGTATTGCTGCAGGATTTACAGTTGTTGTAGTTGTCTTGTGAGGTACATAGCAAAAGTGGGGTTATACTCTATTATAGTTCTAGTGAGTGATGAGTAGTGTGGAACAATGTCCTCTTCTATTCTGCATGAGACACATTTTGTGATGAGGTGTGGCACATAGGGTTTCCTGACTACTGTGGGGATGTGATTATCAAAGTTGTGTCCAGTGTACACCTGTGACCCAAGGTCTCTTGTCACACTTTCAGTGTTAAGTGTACTAACACCTATGTTGTAGTTCTTAGCTACAGAGTTTTTAACAAAGGGGATGACAATGCACCTTTTGGCATTGAGCTAGAGCCCATGGCTTTGACAACAGCCATCTGTCTCAGTGAGGCCCTTTGGTAGGATGTCCACATCTTTAGTGTTTACAATTATGGCTCCTAGTTTGCAGTCCTCTGGAAACTACTGTAGCCACAGACCTTCCATGTTAAGTTTACTTCAGGGAAGTAGATACTAAACAGGACAGGACACAGGACTGGACCTTGTGGTACTGCACTCATCACTGCTCCAAAGTCATACTTGGAGTCTGCTACTTTCATAGTGTGTGTTCTGTCTGTAAGCCTGTTGGCAACCCATCTTATGACATAGCAATTTATACTTAGTTTAGTGGGTTTATCTATATTTCCAGACTGTGGGGTGGTGTTGTAAGCCATGGTAGGATCAACATAGGCTGTGTGAACCACCTTACCCTTGTCAACGGTTCTGTTGACTGCTTCAATGTCATCTATTAGGTTTAGGTGACATGATCTGCATTTTACAAACACAACATGGTTGTGGTCCAGGGTTTGGGTATTACAAATGTAATTGTTTATATGTTGTATGATGATACATTCCATGGCCTTGAAGAGCAGGCTCGTCAGACTAATGGGGCGCTAGTTCCTGGGGTCCGTGGTGTCTCCACCCTTGTGTAGTGGGATAACTGTCACTGTGCACCATTCTACAGGCACAAAGCATGAGGTGAGGCTATGACTGCACATGGTACATCAGGGCCATGCCTGTTCATTCTGTGGTTTGTGTGGAACACAGCCTGTGAAGTTATCTGGTCCCATGGCTGCTGTGATACTGGCTTTAGAGAGTGTTTTTTTACCTGTGCAGCCATGATGACAGCAACTTTGCAGTCTTCCATTATAGAGATGTGCTCTTTCATGGGTGAGAGGGGAGTACAGTTAACACTGATCCTATCTGCCAGGATGTTGGCAATATCAGTTGGGTATGTGTATTTAGTGCCATTGAGCTGTAACTCAGAACAGATTTGAGTGCAGCCATGACATGGACCTGTCTGTTGGGCAGAGATCTCCTGAGTAGACAGTATGCAACAGAGTACAGATTGGGTTACATTCAGTCTTGTTGCATGGGGCAACTGTTTGAGGCCAGTAATCCTTTTGTTAGGGTACTTCAGTGGTCTTTCTGGCTGCTGAACGTGCCTAGTCAGATTCATCGCAAGTGTGTTGTGGTACTCTCTGATGGGTCTGATGACTGATGAGTATTGGGAACCTCCTTTGACCTACATGCACAGACCTTGGCAGTTTGTGTGAACAAATAGTATAATTTTCTGACAACTTTATGAATGTGTTTCTGGAAGTAGAGATGTCTATCCACATTTGTCCATAGATCCCTCATAATCACCTCCGTATTTGGCATGTGTGTGAGCATGCCCAGGATGACCTTTCAGTATGTTGTTGCCTGACATTTGCTTCGTTTTTTTAAGTGTGTGAGCATGCCCAGTATGACCTTTCAGTGTGATGCTGAATGACATCCACTACATTTGTTGGAGTGTATGAGCACGCCCAGTATAGACATTTATACTATGTGTGTATGGAAAATCAAGTTGTATTTTTACTGCAGGACTCACCTTTGTGTCATAGATCAACAGGGATCATGCTGTGCCTGCAGGGTTTCCATGAGACACTTTGCATAGACTTAACATTTCTACATACAGGGGGGACAGCTATTCTTTGTACATTTCTACCCAGGGGCACACTTAATTGTTACTGTGGGTGGACATAGGATGAGGGTTTCACCTGACACTTATACACATTTGCTATGCCTGCACTGCTGTGTACGGTACACCATTTCAGTCCTGTTGCATATAGTACTGGCTTGAGGCATACTACTGTGCTACAGATCCTAGCGTCCACTGTCATGTATGTTAGATTGCAACTTCATAGCCTACACAACCCACATCACACCACCTGCCCTGATGTTCTCTGTCTGCATGGGCCTGTGGGGGAGGTAACCCATATGCCTCTTTAGGGACATGATACAGCATTTCCATGTGTTTGCATTACTGTACAATTGTCCTGCTGTGTCTGTGCTACTGAAATGCTATCATGGCTTAGTGGTTCAGTATTGTGACTATAGTGCACAGTATCCTGGGTTCAAGCCCTGTCACTGCTTTTTATTTTCATTCTGGGCAGACCAGACTGCTTAAGGAACAGTAAAGCAAATATGAGCATGTTTACCTGACTTTGCTCAACTTTGCCCGACCTTGACCAACATTGCTCAACGTTGCCCAACATTGCACTAGTTAGCACAGGCAATTTTGTTTACATATACTAAATATTGGTAAATGCTGCTTAGCACTGCTTTATATTGCTTAGAACATGGCAATCATGCCTCCAGTGGTGCTGCAGGGCTGAATATGTCAGATGCACATACTACACTCCCTATACATGTTTGGAAACAGGTAGTGTCAAGTTAGGCATCCCTTTTATTTTATGTGCGAGTCAGAGAGAGGTATAATTTCCAGGGTTCCTACTGAGCCAGTGTATGTGCTATGCGTTGCCTCTTTTCCAAGGCCAAGGCATACTGGGCACGCCTCCTTCTGCCTACTGGGGCAGGCTCAGGTTGTTCCTCCTCCAAGTCATGCTGTGCCTGTGCAGGCCTTGGCAATGGTGGAGGGCTGTTTGGCCCTGCCCCATGCGGCTCCAGTGCGCATCCAGCATCCCACACTAGTTGACCATCAGGGATGTCCCCATTGGCAAATGTCTGGTACAGCTGCGTCAGATGCCAGATATGGGAATTGTGGTAGCTTCCAGGGCAGCCAGCACACACATTCAGTATTATGCCCTGGGCATCGCGCATGACCTGGCATGTGATGGAGTGGAAGCCCTTGCGGTTGATGTAGGCCCTACCCCACTCATCGGCTGGTGCTTTGATGTGTATGTGCGTGCAGTCAATTGCACCCACTACCTCAGGGTATTCCTCTATTTGCTGGAAGAGACGCATATTGCTGGCCAATACCTCACGGGAATTGGGGAAATATACATGATCACCGACATGTGCTGACATGGCGTTCAGGAACTGGTGCAGTACCCTGGATGCTGATGCCTGTGAAATCCCCATCATATCACCAGTTGGTCTCTGGAAGGTACCTGTTGCTTGTATTCTTAGGCCAACACATACCTTGGTTTCCACTGGGATGGGTTCCCCTCTGTTGGTTCTGTGTGTGAGGCGTGGCCTGCACAGCTCAACAATTTGCTGCAGGAGCTCTCTGTCCACTCTATAGCACTCCACTATCTCCAGCTCATGTAGCCCCTGGTAGGTTACCCTGGGTCTGTACACTCTTCTCCGTCTCCTCACTGTGGGTTTCTCAGCAACATCTGCAATGGCACCACCCTCAGCATCTTGCACATGTTGCCTTATAATAGCAATGGCAGCCCCTAACATTTTTTTTTCTCAGTTAAGCTTTGTAAGTTTTCACTTCTCTTTGTATACCGCAGTGTTTCTGAGTAAAACATGGGGGACTGTTGTCTGTAGAGTTTTAAGTGCTGGGCTGGGCTGGGCTAGGGTACTGCCTGTGTAATTGGCTGATTCTGACTGATTTCACCTGGCAGCTCGGCTAGTTCTCCTTGGTTAACTTCCTACTACTACTTTTCCTTCCTTTTCCCTTTCTGTTTCCACAGGGGACAGTGCCGCACAAACAAGCGCAAACACGTGCACATGAGTGCACACAGCCTTACACAGGCTTAGGCAGGTGCACATCCATGCACACAGGCTTAGACAGCCTTACACAGGCTTACATGGGTGCACACAGGCTTAGACGGGTGTACAGGCGCGCACACGTGCGCACACAGTGTAAGCATCTTTGCAAGAAACTTTGGTTGTAGCCACAGCGTACACCTTCGGTTTCTGGGTTTCAGTTCAGACAACTGTAGACATGCCTCTTCCAGTCTTGAGTAACTCACAGCAAACACATGCCACTCTGCTCCAATAAGCTTACAGTCTTTGATACATACCCCCCTCATAATGTCACCTATCTACTACTCTGTTACTCCCCTAATCCTACTCTTACACTCTAGGGACATGGTTCACATGGAAGGGAAAATTGGAATTCACTATCCTTATACTAATTTGCATAGGATTGCCTACTAATGCTTGGTTACATCTCTCACACTGAGCTTCCCCCCTTAGCAACCACTACTCAGTAGCCATGTTGTCTTCAGCCTGCCATTCACTTGCATGGCAGATGGATATTTGTAATAAAATGCCTATTTTTGGCTTTTATTTTTTTTGGGGGGGGGGTTTAGAGTGCCGCATGTTTGCGCAACGCTGCGCTACACTTAAACATCGGAGATTGGGGAATTTTTTTTTATTTTGCAACACATATAAATGCCAATGGCCTTATATTTGGCCATTGGCATGCTTCCTCAACTGGATGCATCCTTTATTTGGAGCTGTCATTACTCCGTTTTGCTATTTGCAGAATGGTACTCAGTTACCAACCGAGTACATTTCTGCAAATAACACTACTCTTACTCGGAAAGGTTAGTGTTTCCTGGATCGCAAATTTACCTCATTTGCATAGCTTTCAGCAGCACTGTCCGTGCAAGAGTCGTTTTAGGAGCTCTCGTGCACGCCCCTGCCGGCTGTTCCTGGATCGCTCGGTAGACATATTGGCTGTCTGGAGTCTTACACTACTCTTAAGACTCCGTGCAAGCCTTTGTGAATCCGGCCCCATATCTTAATACAGGATTATACATCTGCCCTACCAAAATACAATAACTGATTGCCTGATTCAGCCTTCCTTGTATATCTGATGAATTATCTGTGGTTAGTGATCTTAAAGAAAAGTTGGATTAATAGCTTTTAGGTAGGACAAATGGTAGTTTGCTTAAACTTAACTAATCACACCAGGAACTTAAGAGTTTCCATGAAGTTATTTGTGTGCTTGTTTTTATGAGTAGAATTGCCTAATTTTGCTTTGTTAATGTATGGTGAGCCTTTACAAACATATTACAGTTAATCCATATTTATTTTTGAAAAAATATATTAATAAGTATTTATTCCTAAACATAACTTGTTGCACTTATTACGGGATAAGAAAACACTTGGGAAAACAATATATCAAAACACAAATTACTACATTTCATTTTTATCTTTACATATTTATAGACTAAATAGTGGTTGTAAAAGAGGGGGTTGCAATAAATACCTTCAATTTAACAAATCAAATACAGTTTATTTTTTACACGAAGATTGAAGAAGACATACAGAAATTCAGATTGAAGGACTACACGATTCTAGTATATTCAGTGGCGGCTGGTGACTTCAAATCACAGGGGGGCTGCAGGAGACGCTGAATGGGCGGGGTCAAAGGGAAGGGGTGTGGTCAACCATAAAGGGGAGGAGCTATGCACAAAACCACAAAAAAACTAACTTTAATTAAATACGCTGCCCTGGGTGGCAAACCATCATTATGAAAGTCCAATCAAGACAAAAATAAGTGTAGAAGAATAAAAATATTTCAATGCATTGGCTGCATGACAGCTTACTTAATATCTAGATGGAAACAAAAGGTTGTGAGGCATGAAAAATAAATTACTTTTAAATACATTACTGGAATGCCAGTCAAAATCAAGTATAAGAAAACCAGAAGCACTCAACTCAAACTACTTCTCCTTGCACTGCAGTTCTAATTATAATATATTCAGCTTTATTAAAGTACCAAGCAACATGCTGAAAGTAGAAATCTATGTGATGCCCCACTTGTAAAAATGTTTCTTATCCAAAAAGACCTGCTGCCTGACAACGTTTCATGGGGAAAACATGATAAAAGTAAAATGAAAAGCAAACAAGAAACAAGCTCAAGATACATTGCTTAAAGGATTACTGTACAGGTTATGGACCACACATGATTGGCATTCTGTTTAGTTTACGGGTAAAGCCTGTAGAGATGACTGGAAGTCTCCAACAAGTGTAATGAGCTTTTAAAATAATGGAATCCTGTCCTTTAATACCCAAGGCTTATACATTATCTAGTCAAGTATTCTCTGCATGGCAACAACAGAAAGGCTTTCAATGTTGGCAATTCTTTAACAGTATGCTTATTAAAGCTTACTTGCATCTTACGATGTCAGACAAGCTTACCTTATGGTCATTAAAGCATTGCTACTTAAACACAGAGCAACAGGCACTTTGAGTAATAAGCATAAATCAACAGTACAAAAATATGACAGAAACCAGACCATTCTGCAAAATCAAGGACAGATGAAAAGCCACTGTAGTACTTATGCAGTGTGTCCTCCCCATCCAAGGTAGATACAACTACTCCTTGCCTTGCTTGGACACATCCAGAGTCACTACATGGGGAGTGGGGTGCAACAAGCATGTCACAATTTGAAATCTCTGGCTGACTGTGATGGCCCTGACACATTTGTCATACCTCTCAACTTCAAGAGCAAGAAATCTGGACAAAGCCATACACAGAAGTGGGACAAAGGCACAACAAGAAGGACAATTTTTAAATATTGCTCTAATAAACTTAGAAAGATAATAGAATAGGTCTTGCATTAGTATGAATTTTCTGAAGGGTATAAAATCTGAAACTCAAATGTCTGTCATTTTCTAACTTCAGTCTTTAGTGATTTGTCACTAATTTGCCAAAAACACAATTTTATGAAAATGGACCAAAAATGTGATGCAAAAATATAAAATAGACACACAATACAGCTTCTACCTGTCAAAGAAGGGACACTTTAATATTAGTACTGCTACCTTGAGCAGCTGACAAAATAAAAGAATCTACATGCATTTCAAGTAATCTATAACTTTGATTATTACAGTTATTTCTTAATTGTAAACCCTCCATGTTTTCTTCCAAAATTGCTATTTTATGGAGGGATTATTAGGGGAAGAGCAACATTTTGAGCCAAAAATTGGGGACAGTTGAGAGGTTGGCTATGCCTAATTCTATAAAGCAATTTATTTGCATGTACCTCTCAACCTGTTAATGCAGTAAATCTGAACAAGGCCAAATATATTGGGGCACATATAAACAGTACTAAAATTGCTCTTGTATAAATTGAGACAGTTGATAGAACGGCTCTTACTTTAACATGCATTTTATGAAGGTTATGAAGTCTGAAACTTATTATTTAGTGACTTCTGGCAAATCATTTAGGAATTAAAACTACAAATTTTATGAACAACAAACCAAAATAAGAAGCAAAATCTATTCATTCTTTGAAAATCTGGACAGTTGGGAGGTATAGTTCAGCTGGGCCTGTCTGAGTTTGCTGCCCTTCCCCTGACAAAATAATGGTTGAACTGGAGCCTCTGCAGCCATTCCAATTAACCATTACTTGGCTATTTCACTCCATTTACCATAAACACTAATGTGCATACTGCTTTACTTCAATGATTGGACTTCATTTGAAAGTTTTATTTTGTATTTTACAGCACAAACATTAAGTAATCTGTTAAACAAAGCAATGCAGTCTCACAATGAAAACTTAGCATTAAAACTTCTCTGCCCTTGAAACTCACATTCATTGAAACAGCATTGAAACCCACATTCAAAGAAAATACATTTTGCCAGTGGCAGATAAAGATTAATTTTGGGCTGTTTTGAATCATAGGCCCTTGCATATGAAACATACATGTGCTCTTTGATACACCTTCCTCATTGTACTAAAATTATATTCCTTGTACAATACAGTACACTTGTTAGAGGGTGTTTTAAATTTGTTTTGAACATTTTTCCAGTAAGCAATGAAACAAAACATATGCACCCATAATGGCAAACTGCCCAGTTGAGAACATTTATCATAAAAAGTCTACTCAGACTTCCACAGTCCACCATTATTAGTAAATATACACAATTCTACAGTCCACCATTATTAGTAAATATGCACAATTCCACAGTCCACCATTATTAGTAAATATGCACAATTCTACAGTCCACCATTATCAGTAAATATGCACAATTCTACAGTGCACCTTTATCAGTAAATATGCACAATTCTACAGTCCATATTCAGTGAATTCAGTTCTTGCCATAGCTGTCAACCTTAGCACAAAACCTGGACGAAGCCAATAATGAATACAGTCCCAAAAATAGGGACAAATTTAAAATATTCATCTTATAAACTTAGAAAATTGCTAGAAAAAGGTTGTGCTACTATGTATTCTGAAGAACATGAAGTTTGAAATTCAAATGCGGTCAATTCTACTGCGGACAGAACAAAAACAATTTTCAGCAGAGAAGCAGGGATTAATACTGCAGACACGTCTTTGTAAAATGGCAGGGCATCAGAGCAAATCCACACAAACACAGGCAGGAGATGCAGACTCCAAACAGAAGCCACCCCAACCAAGAATCAAACCAGAAAACCTATAGCTGTGAGGCAACAATACTACCACCGCACCATCAATTATGCAAGGAATTAAACATTCAGAAACCTGAAGTCTGAAATTCAAATGCCTGTCAATTTTACTGCGGACAGAACAAAACCAATTTTCAGCAGGGATTAAAACTGCAGACACGTCTTTGTAAAATGGCAGGGCACCAGAGCAAATCCACACAAACACATGGAGGAGATGCAGACTCCACAGAAGCCACCCCAACCAAGAATCAAACCAGAAAACCTATAGCTGTGAGGCAACAATACTACCACTGCACCATCAAATCTGCAAGGAATCAAACATTCAGAAACCTGAAGTCTGAAATTCAAATGCCTGTCAATTTTACTGGACAGAACAAAAACAATTTTCAGCAGAGATGCAGGGATTAATACTGCAGACACGTCTTTGCAAAATGGCAGGGCACCAGAGCAAATCCACACAAATACAGGAGGAGATGCAGACAGAAGCCACCCCAACCAAGAATCAAACCAGAAAACCTACAGTTGTGAGGTAACAATACTATCACTGCACCATCAATTATACAAGGAATTAAACATTCAGAAACCTGAAGTCTGAAATTCAAATGCCTGTCAATTTTACTGCGGACAGAAAAAACAATTTTCAGCAGAGAGCAGGGATTAAAACTGCAGACACATCTTTGTAAAATGGCAGGGCACCAGAGCAAATCCACACAAACACAGGCAGGAGATGTAGACTCAAACAGAAGCCACCCCAACCAAGAATCAAACCAGAAAACCTATAGCTGTGAGGCAACAATACTACCACCGCACCATCAAATCTGCAAGGAATTAAACATTCAGAAACCTGAAGTCTGAAATTCAAATGCCTGTCAAATTTACTGGACAGAACAAAACAATTTTCAGCAGAGGCAGGGATTAAAACTGCAGACACATCTTTGTAAAATGGCAGGGCACCAGAGCAAATCCACACAAACACAGGCAGGAGATGCAGACTCACACAGAAGCCACCCCAACCAAGAATCAAACCAGAAAACCTATAGCTGTGAGGCAACAATACTACCACTGCACCATCAAATCTGCAAGGAATTAAACATTCAGAAACCTGAAGTCTGAAATTCAAATGCCTGTCAAATTTACTGCGGACAGAACAAAAACAATTTTCAGCAGAGACGAGGGATTAAAACTGCAGACACATCTTTGTAAAATGGCAGGGCACCAGAGCAAATCCACACAAACACAGGCAGGAGATGTAGACTCCAAACAGAAGCCACCCCAACCAAGAATCAAACCAGAAAACCTATAGCTGTGGGGCAACAATACTACCACTGCACCATCAAATCTGCAAGGAATTAAACATTCAGAAACCTGAAGTCTGAAATTCAAATGCCTGTCAAATTTACTGCGGACAGAACAAAAACAATTTTCAGCAGAGACGCAGGGATTAAAACTGCAGACACATCTTTGTAAAATGGCAGGGCACCAGAGCAAATCCACACAAACACAGGCAGGAGATGCAGACTCCACACAGAAGCCACCCCAACCAAGAATCAAACCAGAAAACCTATAGCTGTGAGGCAACAATACTACCACTGCACCATCAAATACAGGAATTAAACATTCAGAAACCCTTAAGTCTGAAATTCAAATGCCTATCAATTTTATTTAACATTTTTAATCAGGACAGTCTGACTTGGAACAAATAAACAAATTTTCAGCGGAGGCCCAGGAAGAAATAATGCAGACATGTCTTTGTAACATGGGAGGGCACAAAAGCAAACCCACACAAACACAGGGAGAAGATACAGACCCCACAAAGAAGGAACCCCAGCCAAGAATCAAACCCAAGAACCTGCAGCTGTGAGGCAACAATGCTACTACTACACCATCAAATATCAAGCATTGCAACATTTACAAACCACAGATATTATGAGGAACAGATCAGATCAAATATGAGGTAAAAATCTGAAATTTTTTTTACAAATGGTGGTGGGTAGGGAACTCAAGTCTTTAACACCTGCATACAGGGTACAGGGTTCAAGCCTGAGGCATTCCCTACCACACCACCATAAGCACCTGGGGCATTTACACACACACACACACACACACACACACTAGTAAAGCACAAGCACCATACACAAACTCCAGTAAAGCACAAGCACCATACACAAACTCCAGTAAAGCACAAGCACCATACACAAACTCCAGTAAAGCACAAGCACCATACACAAACTCCAGTAAAGCACAAGCACCATACACAAACTCCAGTAAAGCACAAGCACCATACACAAAGAAAAAGAAAAATAAACATTGTAAATTGAAAGGCACCTTACCTGAATACATCCAGAGTTAACGTCCGTACATACATCCTTCCCGCAATACTGAAGACCATGAGATCCACATGCTCCTTCCCGACGTGAGATCCTAAGGCACTGTCCCGAGTCCCTGCTGCTCCTCTTGCAGTCCGGACGCGTCCCATATCCTGGCGGGTCTGTGCACTGTAAAAGTGCACAGACGCTTCCTTGTGTCCCCTATGGGGACGGCGGGACTGCCTTGAGCATGCGCAGACCGATAAGCCGGACTCGGTCTATGCGCATCGCGAAGTCCGGGAATTTTAAAAAATATTTTTTATTTTTCATTTCTTTTTCTTTCTTTTTTTCTTTTTGAGGGGGCTGCAGTCCGGCAGCCCTATGCCACGAGCCGCCCCTGAGTATATTCTTTTTTTGAATAAAAAAAGATGAAGTGCTGCCACCTTATTGATGAATAAAGATGTAACACCTTAAATAAATTTCACATATTGTGACATCAAAGGAATGTTTGAAATGGTTGCAAGTGAATTACAAAACAAATTCATCACATTAGGAAACATATTGTTTACTATCAGGGAGTGGAGCCAAATTTGTATGATTTTTTTTTTAATATATTATTTGATAATCTTAAAGGTAGCCTCATTTATGGGGGGGGGGTTAACTGACTTTTAAGTAAAGAAGATTCCAAGTGGAACTAGGGAACCAAGATATCTTGCTACCGTGCAAAATATAAAGAAAACAGTTGTGTTAAATTTAAAATATATAATTGTATTTGATGTACCCGAGTCTCTATTTTGCACCCATTACTCTTATGCTGTTGGTATTTAGATATTCATTGATAGAGTTTATATTTCTACTGAGTACAGAGATTGACAAAGTAATCTCATGCCCATTCTCTGACCATAATGCCATCACATTTAAATTTACAATAAATTATAAATACCTAACAATAATCAGAAATTCTGTCATACATGATGAAATTTAAAGAATTTAAAGACTAATGATGTAAAGAAACTGATCCTTAGCTCTCATGTAATGAAAATGGTGAAGTTAGTAATATTATACTACAGGATTTACTTAACTCATTTCTGTATAGGAAAACTCCATCCTGGTGTATAAATAAAAGACAGTAAAATAACGAATTGGATAAATTAAAAAATAAATACTGATATATTAAAAGATTCACATACTGCCATATTAAAAGTAAAAAGGGAATCATTTTTTTCTAGATATAGTCAACATTTTAAATTAAAAAATACCAGCAAATCTTAAACTTCAAAGTTGAAATAGCTAAAGAAGGCTAAATTACACTGTTATGCTACAGTAAGATGTAATTATACTTTCATGCTATACTATACAAATGCCAGCTTATTAGAATTTTAAAAAACATTATGAAAAAAGTGTATAAAAGAAGTATGAATTTGGATGAAAATGTGATATCATTTAAACTAAAATAATAAAAATAAACTTTCAAACAGGTACATTACAAATAATTTAAAAGCTAGTAACATTACAGAAGTAAGAGAATAAATTAAAAAGCTAAAGGATAACAAAATACCAGAAACTATTTCCTCAAAAATTTACATAATTCATTAGAGTCTTTTGGAAGTACAAAATAATAATATACCTCCTCCACTGAAATGCTCGCTGACAAATCCAAGATAAAATAAAAAAGAAAACAGTTTTATGTTTACTGTATAGACTAGTCTCATACTAGAGAGGGTAATACCTATGGCATCAACTACTACCCTGAAAAGGCAATGCTAGGCATTCGCTTAGTACTAAGGTCTGTCATTGTAATCTCCCAGCATATGATCTTGGTGGTGCCAACAGGAAATAATAAAAAATATTTTGCTTTCTTTCTTACACCATGTGGGGGCCCTTTCAGATACAGACACTTCAGAAGCCATGCCCCTGTCACAAGTTCCTATCAAAAGGAAAATGGTAACAGATTTGCACTGATACACATTGCAGTATCACGTAACAGGCATTGATGGCAGAATGGCAATGTGATGTAGCCAAATTCCACCACAGAGTTGCATGTCAATAATTCTGCTGCCAGGTGGGGAAGCCAGACATGATGGAGTTAAGATATCAGCCCTGTACAAACTACACTGGTGACCATGGTTGTGGCAGAGTACGTCTATGGGTTGCAAGGTTAATCATGAAGGCTGTCACAGACTTGCTTCTGCATACACTGATTGCTTCACAGTTTTCAGTGGGTGTGCATGGGAAAACACAAGCTTCATTTTTCAGTCTAGCGCTTGTGCACATTTTTTCTAAGTGTGCAATTCACAGACATGATGCACGTAAAGCAAAATACAGTGATAAAGATTTAGAAATACTAAATCTAACTTTTAAAATAGTTGACAATAAAATGCTATGGATGTTAAATAATTACTTAACATTTCTACACCTACAAATTCATATTATATAAAGATAACATTAAAATAGTTTTAAAACTTTACACATGGATACCCAGTTCTTAAAAACAGATTCTTTACAATATCCCCAATTTGCCTTGCACTAGGCTTTCCCTGAAGGATCTTGTACAGTAAAAATGTCCAGATAGTAAAGAAAGGCTTCAATATACTGATTCAAATACCTAAAAGAAACAACAATTCTGTCCAAAGACAGGATTTTTCACAAATATGGCCTAGTCCTGGAAGACTGGTTAATAATTCAAAATAATTATATAAAGTAATAATTCAAAGTTATTATATACCAAACTGCACAGTGTTACAAAAGATGAGTATGAATCTTATCTATTGTTGTTAAATTATACTAAATCAATATTAATAAACAAAAAAATTTAAAATGCAGTTTTATCTCAAGTATATATTATCTATCATACAGATTATATTTACCAAGTAATTCCTTGTTTTAATTCTGAGACTCATTACTGCAGGTCCCAGAATTACACAGAACCAAGTACAAAAATACAGGAGGCAAAATGATAAATATCACCATTCCTTACAGGTATTCTGTGAAGGGGCAATTTCCCTGCATCCCCAATGTGGAAGTATGGGGGGCAAGCAGCAAACACACACACACAAACACACACACACACACACATATATATATATATATATATATAAATATATATATATATATATATATAAATATATATATATATATACACACACACACATATATATATATATTTATACTACACACACAAATTTACATATATGTCATATATGTACATATATGTGCGTGTGCCCACAAACACATTTTTTCTTTATATATATATATATATATATATATATATATATATATATATATACACACACACACACACACACATATATATATATATATATATATATATATATATATATACGGGTCTATATTACCAAATCGAAAAACCCTTTATGCGAATACCTAAACATCGACACCTATAACGCGAACCGCGAAAATCCCAAACGCACTAAACAGCGAAAAATAAAATAACGAACTGTCATAATCGGACAACCCCCACCACCCGCTACATATTACCTACCCAAACAAAAATAAACCACATACATACAATAACTAAACCCTACTACTAACCTAAAGTAAAGCACCAAAACCCTACTTCTAACACTACACTAAACCCCACATACACAACTATCTATGCACTATCCTTAACCCCTCCCTAACCCTAACCCTAAGGTCTGTAACTACCGCATACTTCCCATACAGACATGCACCCAGAAAAAATAAATAATACACATACATACAGTTAAATAAATCCCTACTTCCAACACTACACTATATCTTACATACATTACCTATCTATTCACTTACCTTAACCCACATCCTAACTCTGAAGTCCTGTATATCGCACACTTACCTTATGGAGCTATACCGCAGACGGGCCAACCATTACACTTCGACATTTAAATTTTCGCTATTTTGGTCGTTCGGCGTTTCCATCTTTCACGCAATCCATGTCGCTCTTTTTGTATTCGCGATTACGATCTTTCGATCTGGTAATAGGAATCCATATATACACATATATGTATATACATACACACAGATATATATATATATATATATATATATATATATATATATATATATATATATGGGTCTACTTCAATAGACTGACCGCTTACTTACCTGACGTCCAGTTGCCTGAGATGAGAAGATCGACACCAGAAGACTGACATCTGGAACACTGATGTTTGATGCTTGGTAAGTAACCACTTGGCCATCCTGATTAAAGTAACTAAACTAAGCAAAACTAAATCCACCGATGTGGGGGGCATCACCCGCCACACCCCTCTAACTAAATATACCAACTCCTAGAACGTACTACCGTGGAGGTAAGGTTCAAAGTTCAACAGGATGGTCAAGTGGTTACTTACCTCACATGAAATGTCAGTCTTCCAGACGTCGGTCTTCTGAAGGTGTCAGTCTTCTCGTCTCGGGCAACCGGTATCGGTAATGGCGGTTGGTCTATTGAAGTAGACCCATATATATATATACATATATATATATATATATATATATATATATATATATATATATATATAGATACACACACACACACACACACACATATATATATATATATATATATATATATATATACATATATTTATTATTTATTTAAAATTTGTTTACCAGGATAGTCCGACTGGACAACTGGTGTCCTTTTTCAGTGAAGTCCTGGGGAGAAAATCTCCACACAGTACAGTGAGTAAAGAAATAATTTATTTATTTTTGGCTACAAAGTGAAAGAATGATAATGACACTTAAGAAACATGCTATACATCATAGATACAATATGTACAATATAAACATTCAGCGTGGTTAGAACACAGTAATGCAAGACTTTTACCAAGTAATATGTACAATATAGACAGTGAGTACTGGTAGAGAATAATAACTGTGAACACCAGTGGCATAAGGAAGTAGAATCTTACATTGGGGTGAGGCTTTACAAGGGTGCATGGCAGTTACAAATACGTCTAGTATAAAGCTATGATTTAAGGAGATTTTTGAAAGTGGTAGTACAGTTTTGTAATCTGAGGTCAGGCGGTAGAGTGTTCCATGTTTTAGCAACTTCATTAGGGAAAAGAGATTCACCAGAGCTGTTTTTACATGGGATTGTATTAGTCAGAGCTTTATTACTGGATCGTGTCTATTTGAGTTGTAGAAGCTTAGAAGACCAGTCAGGGCAGGGGTTTTCTCGGGATAGTATGGTATTTGGTGGGCAAGTTTGAGTTAGTGATAGCTTAGTGCATTAGGAAATATGAGCCACGGTAATGAATGTAGGAAATGGCAGTGGTGGCAGTGAGATTTGGAAGTGGTTGCAAACCTGGTAATTTTGTTGTAGCAAGTGGAAGGTTTGTTTAGGTCGGTTTTGTTTAGGTTTGTTAGAACTGGGGATGCATAAAGTAGTGTGGATAGGAGATGGGTTCTGGCTATATCAGTTCTAGACTTGGAGGTAAGGTACCTTTTACAGCAATAGGGGGTCCCTAGTTTTTTATGGACTTTGGAGATAGTTATATGAAACAAAATGTTCACAAAAACCAATTTGGAAATGTAAAGACTGCTCTTTCATTACTACTCCATGATATACTTTCATAGTTTACCTATATAATTTTGTACTAACAATCACACCAATGATGTAAACCACACCACAAGAACAACAGTTAAATTTGTGTTCAAAAATATTTGACCCCATTATGTATTGCCTGAAAGATTCTTAACCCTCTTACATATTTTACTTCACATTAAACATGCCAACTTGTTGTTCCAAATTTGACATATTCTTATCATTACAAACTGTCTAAATTTCAAAATTTCTTTTAAGTTACAATATCTGCCATATGAAAAAGAAACATGATTTGGAAAAGATGTCAACATCTTCTTATTACAAACTAGAGGCCACAAAAATTAACAATGTCAGATAAAATATCAGAAATAAAGAAAATGGTGACAAAATATCCTATTTTCCTTGTTTTCCTCAATATGATTGGTATTACATGTCTTAATAATATGATGTTTTGATTATTCAAATTTTGTCTAGTCTCTTTAGCAAAGCTTCCAAAAGCCTATTTAATAGCCTTCAGACTAGATCAAATTCCAAACTCAAATTTTGATTCAGGGTATGTTCATACATTCTTTAAATTCATAGAGCTTCAATGCCTAGTGTGCACTAATGCATGAAAAATTATTAAGCACTCTTTCTAAACGGTTTAAACTGGACAAACCCATGTTTGTCCAATAAAGCAGAATGTCTAAAACTGAACATTCTGTTTGTTGGTAATGTGAATTCTAAACCAAAATCATTTTATGCAAATCTGACATGAATTTATCAAACTCCAAGACATCTCTAAAATAAAAATAAGTCTATAAATCTGTAATAAGAAATGACATTATTTAAGAATGGCAAGAGTACAAAATTATTTCAAATATTGACATGAACAAAATAGATCATGGAGCAAAACTTGCTCCCATGCAGTACCATCTACTTGAAGAAAAACTTATTATCAAATGAAATAATTATGATTGAGAGCAAATTTAAAACAAATTATAAATGATGTGTGGACCTTCACTAAAATTTTCATTATGGCCAAACCCAATTTATTACTAATATTAGTATATAAAGATTTGAGTCAACTGTCCAATAAAATCAGAATGCCATACAAAATTTATTATTTCAATTGGTTGTATTCAGGACACCATATTTTAAATATTTCCAAAGCACTATCTAAATCACCACAAGACATTGGTGGATCTCTGTATTTAGGTATGGTAAAAGATCTCTAGGATTGGCCACAAAAGACGTTACATCACTATTCAAGAATATTTCTTTAAAATCTAAAGCATTAGATGGTTACTAGGCAGTTCAATATACTTCATCATTGCATAGTAAATCATAACTCATTTTAAGGTAATCATTTGTTTAAAATTACCCATTTACTATCTGCAATGCAAAAGCATATTTTTAGCAGCCTCTTCTTTAAAGCATTACTCTAATTTATTTAGATTAAATGAAAAATATTTCTTAATCATTTCACTTTCTGCATAGGATGCTCAAATGTCCTCAAATTATTTGGTGGATAAAATTTAAGTTCATAAAATAATTTACTGTAAAGAATCTCCTAGTCAATCACCACTGAACATCTCTTCATCATGGGATTAAAATATTTTATAACCTCATGTACAGAAATATCCAACAATGGATCAAAGAAAATTTAATCATCTTCATCACTTAACAAATAGTAGATAGCTGTACCAATAAGTGCTAATGTTTGCTCACACAAACATCCTGATTAAAGTAACTAAACTAAGCAAAACTAAATCCACCGATGTGGGGGGCATCACCCGCCACACCCCTCTAACTAAATATACCAACTCCTAGAACGTACTACCGTGGAGGTAAGGTTCAAAGTTCAACAGGATGGCCAAGTGGTTACTTACCTCACATGAAATGTCGGTCTTCCAGACGTCGGTCTTCTGAAGGTGTCAGTCTTCTCGTCTCGGGCAACCGGGTATCGGGTAATTAAGCGGTTGGTCTATTGAAGTAGACCCATATATATACATATATATATATATATATATATATATATATATATATATACACACACACACACATATATATATATATATATATATACATATATTTATTATTTATTTAAAATTTGTTTACCAGGATAGTCCGACTGGACAACTGGTGTCCTTTTTCAGTGAAGTCCTGGGGAGAAAATCTCCACACAGTACAGTGAGTAAAGAAATAATTTATTTATTTTTGGCTACAAAGTGAAAGAATGATAATGACACTTAAGAAACATGCTATACATCATAGATACAATATGTACAATATAAACATTCAGCGTGGTTAGAACACAGTAATGCAAGACTTTTACCAAGTAATATGTACAATATAGACAGTGAGTACTGGTAGAGAATAATAACTGTGAACACCAGTGGCATAAGGAAGTAGAATCTTACATTGGGGTGAGGCTTTACAAGGGTGCATGGCAGTTACAAATACGTCTGGTATAAAGCTATGATTTAAGGAGATTTTTGAAAGTGGTAGTACAGTTTTGTAATCTGAGGTCAGGCGGTAGAGTGTTCCATGTTTTAGCAACTTCATTAGGGAAAAGAGATTCACCAGAGCTGTTTTTACATGGGATTGTATTAGTCAGAGCTTTATTACTGGATCGTGTCTATTTGAGTTGTAGAAGCTTAGAAGACCAGTCAGGGCAGGGGTTTTCTCGGGATAGTATGGTATTTGGTGGGCAAGTTTGAGTTAGTGATAGCTTAGTGCATTAGGAAATACGAGCCACGGTAATGAATGTAGGAAATGGCAGTGGTGGCAGTGAGATTTGGAAGTGGTTGCAAACCTGGCAATTTTGTTGTAGCAAGTGGAAGGTTTGTTTAGGTCGGTTTTGTTTAGGTTTGTTAGAACTGGGGATGCATAAAGTAGTGTGGATAGGAGATGGGTTCTGGCTATATCAGTTCTAGACTTGGAGGTAAGGTACCTTTTACAGCAATAGGGGGTCCCTAGTTTTTTATGGACTTTGGAGATAGTTATAGAGCTATGCTTATTGTATCTTAGTTGTGGGTCAATTGTAATTCCTAGTAGTTTGTCCTCTGATACTGGGGTGATTTGGGTCTTGTTGGCTGAGAGTATGGAGAATGTGGGGTTGATGGTCTTTGTTTGGTGGAACAACATGAGTTGTGTCTTCTTGGGGTTTAATATCAATTGCGTCTTACTTAGCCAGTTTTCTATTTCAGTAAAGGATTCTTGGGCTTTTTGCTGGACAAGTTAGATGCTAGGAAAGGAGCAGATCAGGATTGTGTCGTCTGCATATTGGACTATATCACCTTTAGTGGTTGCTAAGTGAAGTAGGTTTGTAAATATGTTAAAGAGAAGGGGGCCTAGAATAGAGTCTTGTGGGATGCCTAGTGTGACAGGAAGTGGGGGGATAGGGAGATGAGCCATTTGACAGACTATTGGTGGTTGTCTAGGTAACTTATGAACCACAGTAGGGTGTGGTTGTTGATGCTGAGGTCAGAGAGGCAGGTTAGGAGTTTATTGTGAGAGACTGTATCAAATGCTTTGGATATATATCAACTTCAAGATTTCTGTCACCCATCCCTCTCTAACATAGATGATGAACAGGCGGGGTAGTTCGTTTACATGATTTATTACCTAGAAACACATCAGGATGGATAGCAGCATCATAAAATATAAATGAACTGATTAACAGACAGACCTTACAGACATGCATGCTTACATCTCAACAGCTTACTACAAAATGTTAGTCAAGCTCACAAGTGCTCAGTATTTATACACTTATGCAAGCCCTTAGACAGCTTCTTAAAGGTAAATACACACACACTGATCTACATCCTCCCTCTTAAAAAGATTTCCCTTAGCTGAAAATAACATTGGAGTTAGACATGCATTACTATAGACATTCAAAACAAACACAATGTTCATGTCCAAGTTGCCGTGTATCTATAACATGGTCTGGAGATGCGACCAGATCTGGTAACATAACAATCTGGACTTGGTTTAGCAAGAGGGACAGTCTTCGGTGAACAACTCGTATCAGGAACTTCTGGATTCATCACAGTAATGGGAATATTTGCTGGAACTTCCTCTGGAACTAGAACACTGGATAACTCACTCTGAGATAGTCTTTCTCACAGGCTATGTGCTGTGGTATAGGCTCGGACACCGGCATGAAATGTTTCAGATTCCACCTAAACTCTACTCCTTGTGATTCCACAATGTACAATCTCAGCTCTGATCAAATAGTCTTCACAACTCCAATCCATCCATAACCTTTGGATGTTTACATCCTTAATACTTTTCCTTTTCATAATGAATTGAGTGGTTGCTGATCTTATCATAGTAGGACTTCTGGGTTAAACGCTTCTTCAAAAGATTGGTTTTCACTGATCTGTTGTTCTTGACACACATGGAACCAGCAATTGGCTACTGATTGGTAATGTGGTTCTGGTTTGTCTCAGCAGAAGTGTCTGGGCAGGTGAACCAAGATGTTTATCATGAGGAATATTTTTGAGATTCAACAGATTCAGGAAAACATCACTATTGTGTTGTTTTGACTTCTCTAGTTACTGTTTTGCACTTTGAACTGCATGTTCTGCTAAACCATTTGACTGCAGATACTCTCGGCTACTCGTGACATGAGTGAAGTCCCACTCTTCAGCAATTTTTTTTAACTGTTGGCTTGCAAACTGTGTGCCATTGTCAGAAATAACTTTGTGCAGACTACCATGGACTGCAACATGATGAGTCATCTTAGTGATGGCAGTATTGGATGCTAGATTAAGAGATTAGGTCAATCTTGAACCAATTTGAATAAGAGTCTACTAACGCCAAATAGTGTTGACCATTCCATTCAAAAATGTCAGTAGCTACTGTCGACCAAGGTAGTTCAGGAATCTGGTTTAGCTGAAGTGGTTCTTTCTGTTGATGTGGCTTAGTACTATTACACACAGAACAAGATACTAACACTCTCTTGATATCTTGTGACATAGAAGACCAAAATACTAGACCTCTCACCCTTCTTTTTGGTAGAGTCTGCTCCTGGGTGACCACAATGCAAGATATTAATGTACACTTGTTGCAAGGACTTTGGAACAATTACTTTCAGACCTTTCATAATGATACCATTGTCAGACAAAATCCTCATCTCTGTATGGAAAATAAGGTTGCACTTTTTGAGGTAAACTAGACTGCTTTAACACCCATCCTTGTTTAATAAAGTGATTGAGCCTCTGTAAAACTGGATTTGTGGCTGTGTGATCTCAGCTCATCAAGACATGTGGAAGAAAAATTTCTCACATTCATGACTTCAATATCTAGGTTCTCGTTCTTACGCTGTTCAGTGGTGTTTCTGGGCGATCTGGACAATGTATCAGCAAGATAAAGAAGTTTGACTTTCTTGTAGACAAAAGTGAAATGAAACTTCTGCAATCTCAACATCATGCATTGCAATCTGGCTGGAGCTGTATGCATAGGCTTTCTCAAAATAGTGACTAGAGGTTGGTGATCTGTTTTGATCTGGATTGGTCTACCATAAACATAATCATGAAACTTTGAACATGCAAACACTATTGCCAAAAGCTCTTTCTCGATCTGAGCATACTGCATTTCAGTTTGGGTAAGAGTTCCTGATGCATACGCAACAGGTTGACCCTGTTGTAGAATGACTGCACCTACACCAAATCTTGAAGCATCACATGAAAGAGTGACTGGCTTGTGAACATCATAGGATCTGAGAGTTGGCAGACTGACAATTCTTTGTTTCAGGACATCAAATGCTCTTTGGTGCTGTTCTAACCAAGACCAGGATACATCTTTATGTATCAGCTCTCAGAGCGGTGCTGAAAGTTGGCTCAAGTCTGGAATGAGCTTGCCTAGATAATTAACCATGTCAAGAAAACATTGCAGGGCTTGAACATTGTCTGGAGCTGGCATCTTGAGAATGGCTGTTTGCTTAGAAGGCTCTGATCATAGGCCTGAACTGGTAAATAAATGACCAACATAAGTAACTTCTTGTAGCCTAAATGTGCATTTCCATGGACTGAGTTTAAGATTCACTTGACTCTTTCCAAGAACTTTTCTGAGGTTTCTATAATAGCACAAGGATACCCAGAAAAAATTTGCTCCATTGCATGTTGAAAGACTTCACTTGAAGAATTTACCCCAAATGGCATTCTCAAAAATCTGTACCTTCCAAATGAAGTACTGAAAGTAGTTATCAATGAGACTTCTTGTCCAGCAAAATTTGCCAAAATTAACTCTTTTAATCAAAGACAGAAAAACAGTGGTATTTGGCATCAGAGCTGCAACTATGCACATTGGATGATGAGGTCTTTTTAGTGCTTTGTTCAAATCTCATGGATCAATACATATTCTGATGTCATCTGAGCTTTTCTTATGAGCTACCAACATGGAAGATACCCATTCAGTTGGTTCATTTACTGGACAAATCAGACCTTGTCACACCATTTTATCTAGCTCAGCTGTGACTCTGTCCTACATAGCTATTGGAACTTTCTGGGCTGGCCTGTTAACTGGACTGACATCTGGGTCTAACTTCATGGAGTACAAAACTGGAAACTTGCCTAGTTTGTCGTTGAAAAGATCAGCATAGGTAGAAAAAATATGTCGGGCGAAATTAGATTAGTGGTCTTTCAAGCTAACATAATGGACTTCCTTATTAAATGAAAGCAGTCCCATTTCAAACTGTCTCTGACCCTTGATAATGACTCGATGTTTCACTTGACCGCATAAAATAACAAGTCTTTACTTCTCCCAACAGAGTAACATGAAAGCACTACTGAGCCTTCAGTCTGAATTTCTTCACTACCATAAGCAACAAGGTTTACATACTTTGACAATTCAAGTCTTTCACCATTACACATTCTACCAACTGTTTCTGCTGACATAGCATTACACTTGGAACTTGTGTCAACTTTGAGCTCTATAGGTTTTCCGTTTATCCCAACAGTACAAAATACTTCACTATTTGCCCATAAAAATACTGAATTGACTGTTATTAAGCACTGACACACCATCAACATAAAAAGTATATGATGTAGGGTCACAGCTTTCCAATTGATCAACTCGTTTCTTGAAATGTTCCCTTTTGCTAAACAAATGTGTGCCTTTTGATTTACAAAACCTCTTGAAATTATTCCACTTATTGCATTTGTGGCATTACTGACCAAAAGCTAAACATTTTTTTCTTTTTAGAGTCACCACAATTATGACAGTTGGCAATGAAAGTAGGTTGATGCCCATGCTTTGAGTTTGCTGACTCACGCTTATGCTTCACTGAGACTGTACAAACTCTGGAACTTGCTTTAAAGCTCTGGGATTTACCAGTGAGGGCTGCAGTGGCTACAGCTGCTGCCATGTGCTTGGGCCTGATTCTTTTAACCATGTGCTGCATACTATCAATACTGGAAGCTTGCATCACCCATTTGTAAGCATATTTGTGTGATTTTCTGTGAGCTCATATATCTGACAAAACTCACTGGTTTTATTCAAAGTTAAATCACTGTCATGAAGCAAAATCTTTCTCACAGCATCATCCTTAATACAACACACAAGTCTGTCTTTTATCAACTCATCACTTAAATCACCAAATCTGCACATTTTAGCCTTATTTCTCAAATCAGTTATATACACTGCTAAAGTTTCACCAGGCTTTTGATCCCTTGTATAAAATAAGTGCCTTTCCATTGTAACATTTATTTGAGGGGTTACACATTTCTCAAAATTTACATTTTAAGCACTCACTTAGCAGGTACAACAATATAACATTTTTTCCCCTTCTCCTGCAAAAATAGCAGGTGCACACAGAAATGAACACTCCTTTTCAGTGGCTTCGGACCCAGCCAAATTAAGTAGAATAAATGTTTTTGTACGGTCATCTTGATGAGAAAATGCAGCCTTTATGAAAATGTCATATTCTTGCTCAAACACTCTCCAGTTCTCTGCAATATTATTATCAAACACAATTGCACTGGGTTTTTGAAATCTGTCTGCCATGCCAGCAAAGTATGTGCAAACACACTGAAAATATGGCTCTTGCAGTTATGTACAAACAAGCTGTACTGTTAGAGCTCGGAATAACATTCAAATGAACAATAAATGCTTCAAAATATTGTACTTTGCAAAATATGCTCTGAAATGTCTGTATCTTATGGCATAACTTTACTGTAATACTGCCCAAACATGCGAACATTTCATACACTTCTGATAACTAAGATATCTTTAATTAATACAAAAAATATGTGCTTAGCAATAATGGAGTTGTTTCCTCTAATTTTATTCATTTTATGCAATTCAGACTTTATTTTAAACATTTTCCATAGTAATTCAAATATTTTTATCAATATCAGACATTTTGATTTATTTAAATATCATTTACAGTGTTCTGTATGCTTTGTTTCATATTTTGTGAATAAGAAAGTATTTGAGCATGTTTTAACATCTCAAATTTGTTTCTGACCTGCTTTGCGAATTATACATGCAGTAGGGATGATCCACTCTTGTATATTCCTCCAATACCAACCAGATGCCTCTTGGACTCAAACTGAAGAAACTGGAACTCTTTCTGGCAACAGGTCATTTTAGCCATGCCTCTTTTACATGTCACTTGTCCCTCTCTAACATAGATGATGAAAAGGCGAGGTAGTTTGTTTAGATGCTTTATTACATAGAAACACATCAGGATGGATAGAAGCATTACAAAATATAAACAAACTAACAGACCTTACATACATACATGCTTACATCACAATCGCTTACTACAAAATGGCAGTGAGGCTCGCACGTGCTCAGTATTCATTCACTTGTGCAAGCCTTTAGATAGCTTCTTTAAGGTACATACACACACATCGATCTACAATTCCCATACCTCACATAAAGGGGAATACTTTCAGAAATAGCGATCTTGGACTTAGTATACCTATAAGAACACATTTTCATTCATTCAGACTGACTGTTCCTGAGCTCACGCTAGCAAGTCTCAGAATATCAAATGGTTACCACACCAAAGTCATACAGGACTTTGAGCCAAACTAATTACCTGAATGTTAAAAGAAATAGATAACTCATTAGTATTAGTTACAGCTAAAACCATATTATCTTTATTTTGGGATATATATATATATATATATATGTGTGTGTGTGTGTGTGTGTGTGTGTGTGTAAATATCTTCAAAGACTACAGTTAACACCTTCTCAAGCAGTTTAGCATAAAAGTTAAGGCTATGACTTGTTCACAAGGTTCTTGTAGTTCAGGGTTTGATTCCTTCAGTCTCTGCTTCTCCTGTGACTTTGAGTAATTTAATTTCATTGGTAACGCCTTTGTAAAATATGCAGATCTCGACACACATCAGGATGGCAAAGGAGTGTGTGACAGCTGCCTCTTTGGTGCTAGGATTAGAGATATCACTATATCCATGTACCACTCCAGATATGATTATTGCCATTGTAGTTGCCCATGTGAGATGAATGATCTTAGATATTCCATCTTGAGGGAGATGCAAAGAGGCATTGCTGAGTTCTCTGCTCATATCTTCAAAGGCAAGACCCTCACGTTGAATAGAAGTATACCTTTACCAAAAATGATCCCACAGTTCAAGAATAAAATAATTAGCTTCAATAACTGGCCAGCAAATTGGGTCATTCTTGAGGGATCTGGTGTTTATCTGCTTGGGATGAAATGGTCAGATTCCTCTGTTTTATCAGTGATGGTTTGCACCTTTCACCCATCAGTTTTCACATACTGACTAAACATGTTTACTACTGTCATAGCACTTCTTTAAGCAGACTTCATACCAGCAAAGCAAATTCCAGTTTTGGTAATATCAACGTAGTACTGCTGAATACCTAGAATCTAAATAACAGGATCTCTAAATCTGAGCCTTCATTTCATCAATATAAATGGGATTTCAAACTGATAAGCAAATCCCCTCAAACTTAAATTAAGAAATCCAAGGTCATCTATGAACTTAGGGTTATAACTAATTCAAAAGACAACTGCAAATCTGTGCTGGTGGCATAGAGGGATAAAGCCTCAGCTGCAGCCCACATGACCTGAGGCTGACTAAAAGCTCAGGTGGTTGACAGAGCAAGTAGATGGGATGAGCATGCCCATCTTGGTGGGAGAGATGGTGATTCCCACTCAGTTCACACCACTGTTCTGCTGACAGGATCTCACTTGGAGAGAGGATGCCAGTTGTGATGCTGTGAACCATTGCAAGGAAGGTGTAGCCATAGTCCATGATAGTACATGTCAGGCAGCAAGCATGCAGGGACTGTAATGTAAGTGCTCACATTGCCATTAAGGCTGGGGTGAGACAATAAAAATGCAAAAATTACCTCACTCCTAGGATGCTGGCAAGAGTGTAGACCACACTTTTGTGGAGGCTTGATAGTCAGCAAGCACAGCAGCAAAAATTACACATAAAGGCAACATAATGCTTTCTTTAGCTATACCAAAAAGCTTAGAAATAACCAGCAGTTCTGTACTGAACTTACCATTAATGAGACTTACTTCTCTGACCTCAAGGGCGATGCTGCCCAACCTTCAGTCTGATATTCCAATTCTCTCTCATATCCCTCCTGCTACTGTTGATCTAGTCCTTTCGGCACTTTCTAAAATTAAAAATATCAGTTCCATGGGTCCTGACAATATTCCTGAATGTTTGTTGGGAAGCACTAAGTTCTACCTGGCAACATCTTAAAGCAGCTCTGAAGTCTGAGCCACTCCCTTAAATCCCTGAGTTGTGAACAAAATATGTTTTGATGACCCTTCCACAAAGTTAACCCACACACACACACACACACACACACACACACACACACACACACACACACACACTGACCCGGGAACTACAGTCCTTTTAGTCTCAGCATTATTATTTACAGGGCTATATAATGTATTAAAAAAATAGCAATATAGATGACCTTACATTTATTTATTTATTAATTTACACTTTGTTAACAGAGTTGGTCTCACTAGGTCAGTGGTGTCTTTTTAGGGAGGAGATGCAAAGTTATATTCATACTAACTAGAGAGAATTTGGCCAGAACACTGGGTAAATTCCCCTAATTGTTTTAATAAGTCCCATGGGCTTGTTTCCATCTATCCAAGCTACCATCACCTTAAGCAGATGGGATCTCATTTTAATGGCTCATCTGAAGGATGGCATGATCAAATGTGTATTACAGCTCCCTAATGAAATGCCGGCACTCAGCCAAAAAAAAAAAAGACTGAAAACACAGGAGAAGAGCAAATCTCGAAAATTGGCCATCTCCTTTCAACTTTTTTTCTGCTGGGTGGGCAAGTTTCCCCAGCACCCCCCACCTGACTATATATATACCAACTCCAAGACTGCTATACCTCAGAGGAAAAGGGCATATTCTAAGACAAAGCATCTCGGACTTAGTATATGTAAGTCTGCACTTTTGACCATTCAGTCTCCATATTTTGACACCTACTCTAGCGGATCCCGAGATTTCAAATGGTTACCATGCAGCACCCCACCATATACTACACTGAAGTATCAGTGCCAGAAATGAACCCAAGCTGCTGGAATGGAGTAGAACCTGCAGTATTCTGATCTCCTAGCACCAAAAGTGATTATCAGCCACTGACATTGTGTTAAAACTCTTAATGTACACCAGTTTGGCTTTGTAAAAGGTAGATCACATCTACTCAATCTGGATGAGTTCTTTAAAGGTAGTACAGAGGCCATGGATAACAAACATACAGGCATTGTTGTCTACCTGGGACTTTCTAAGGCCCTCAACACTATTCCCAATGCTGTGATTTTTGTCAAACCCTCTCAATTCAACATTAACCCATACAAGTTCTATGGATAGGAAACAGGTTATCTGACAGAACCAAAACTGTTATGTTAGAGGTAGTAGCGTAGCAAGGATGGGGCAAAGGGTGTGTGTGCACTAGGTGCAATGTGTTATAGGGTACAATCCTGAAGTGTTCTTCCTGCATTCTTCTTTCTGTAGTGGTATTTCTGAATGTCAGTACAGAAAGCAACTTGCCAACTTCTAGGGTAAGCTACAGCAAGCCGATTGTTACAAATGTAGCAAATGGCTTGTTACAATTCTTGTATTTTTTGCCTCTTCTACAAAAGAGCAAGTGAAGGAAGGGGTGTGTATCTGGCTGGCTTGGATAGCCAGCATATCGGAGGTAAGCTGACTTTTTTTGCTCTTCCAATGAACAGCAGTGTCAGGGATGGGGCATGTGCCTGGGAGGAGGCAGTGAGCAGTTTACCAGAATTAAGAAAAGTAACTTCCTCAACCGAATAAAGCAACCAATATAAAAATGTATAAAATAAAAAACACACAATTCAGATAGTAAGCACTTTCAGTCTGATGAAGCTTTTAACCGTGAAAGTGCTTACTATCTGAATTGTGTGGTGAATTTATATTAAAGTAGTGTTGCTATGTGGAACCAGCGTTTTTTCTTTTAGTTTATCAGAATTGCTTCTTTTTTTTTTTTTTTGAGGGGGAGTGCTAATCCAGGGACCAGACCAGCTCATGGCAATGGTTGAGCCATCTATGCCTCTGGTTAGAGGTTGTTTAAGGCAGAAAAGCACCACTAGTGGTGTCATAAAGGGTTCTGTCTTGAGCTTCCTCTTCTTAGATACACACAGCTCTAGCATGAACGCTGATGTCAACAAACTATGGTTAACCAAGTTTACTGACAACTGCAGCCTGAGTACAGTTATCTAATTCCATTCTGATACTCAAATTCTACCACAAGGACTTAACCAAACAAATGTTTGAAGTGCTAATTATGAACTTATCCTCAATACCAAAAAAATGCAGCATAACTTCCACTGGTAGATACAGCATCACTTCCAGTTAGCATATAGATAATTTTGCACTTAAATCTGACACAGTTATCAGGTCCTTGAGTACATATGTTAATAAACTTCTCTTTAACCATGATGTCTCTGTGGTGGTCAGAAAATCCTTCTACCATGCACAAATTCTCTTCATGGATCTCCTCAAAGTCCAAAGACATTACAGTCCTTATTAGGACCAGCACTGAATATAATGTCTTTTGGCATGCACCTTGTTAAGCACCTACATCAACTCAGAAAGCTTCAGCATTTCCTTGCCGAAAAGATCATAGGTCTCAGTACCCTTAGCTAATCTGAAAGAATAAACATCCTGTTTCTCTACTCAGTGTCATACAGACTCCTGAGGGTGATCTTTGCTTAGCCTTCCATGCAACAAATGACCAGCACTCTTTGACCGCCTTCACCTAAACAGAACCAGAGCTAGAGACCTAAATATGTGCTACAACATCAACAGCACCAGATAACATAACAGAGAATTTATGTTCTTTGTTGTAGAACAAGTTGATCTGGCAGCATATTGTGGGGACTGGAAGAATAAGTTGTTGCATAAAGAAATGCTTTGGCAGTTGAGATTTAATGCTATTGTGCCACCAGGCTTAAATGAAACAGTTTATATTGCCAGTGAGCTAAAAGAAAGATCAATAAAAAATATAGGTTGTCTAAATGCAAGCTGGCAAAAGACAAGTTGATGCAATATACGTAAGAACATGTAATTGTTTGTTGCTTTTTTAGTATGGCTTCTGCAAGCACAGCATGTATAATATTATTTTACTTATTTTATTCATGATGTTTTATTTTGTAATTATTTATTACACATGGCTAGTCAATGTGAATGCTAGCTGAGTATGTAGTTTTAAATGCAGGACTTGGCTTCATGACTTTTCAATTAAGGTTGGGATTTTGGTTATAAAAGCCTAGCTGCTCTAAATGCAATGGTTCTGATGATGTCTTTTACTTGTAAGATGAAAGTGCTAAACCTTTTTGATTTTTTACAACAGCAGTTTGTTTTTAAACTTTTTTAAGCTATAAGACAATAAATGCTTTGGGGATACACGTTCTGGTCCCTTGCAGCACATGGTTTATTTTATTTCTGGATTACCTATTGGGTTTGCTACCTTCTTGTCTTTTACAGGATAATGACAGAAACCTTACCCAACCTAGTCCCCATATCTGGAGTGCTGCCCTTACATATTAAGGAAAACATGACTGGACAGATGATCATAAGTTTTCACCTAGGATATGTGGGGAAAATTTATTTAATGAGTGACTGCTAAATTTCCTAATAAGAGCAAGCAAAAGGTCACAAAGATAAACCTTGTGAGTAAAAACAGCAAAAAGACTATGGCAAGCAAGAGACATCACTGAGTATAATACCTTAAAGCCTCTTTGCCAGAGGCTCATGGGAAATCTGCAAATTAACCCTTAAGGACATAAATATGTTTTAACCACATTTTTTCTTAATGTCAGTCTAGTATTATTATTATGGTATCCGCCACTTTAGATATTTATAATATTATGTATAATTATTTGTATTCTCCTTAACAGCTTTCTTCCAAAACCCAAATTACTCTGTATACCTCATACTTTCACCTTGCTCCATCAACTTTTCCACCTTAATCTATAGCTATCTGCTTGTGCTACGTATAAAAGTTTAAATTGTGTAGCTTTAAAATGTCCCTTCAAATCAGGTAGTCCTAAAGCACCCTGTTCAATAGGAAGAATCAACTTATCCCACTTTACTCTTGCCTACTTCTTCTTCCAAATAAATTCCTTCAACTTTTTTTTAATTACAATCTACAACTTTTCTTCTAGCAGATAAAAGTATGTCTGCCTATGTACAAGATCAAATGAATGAAAAAACACGTTTACTGCTGGTACTGCACTGTCCATGTCCATGGCCATTAATTTTCAATCTCTTATTTTATTATTTTTTTAAACACCTTTATTATACTATCACTTAAGACACAGGCACATACATTAACAGAAAAGAAACCATAATATTTTTATGCATTATACATTGCATATGTGTTTTCTTTCTTTATAACTTTCCATCACTACTGCCTTCCTCCACAATCCAGGTATTACCCTCAGCCCTTTATAAACATTATTAATCAGCATCTTCCAAGTCTTCAGTAGCCTCCTAGCTTCCAAATTTTTATGAGAATTGCATCCATTCCAGGTGACCTCCCTTGTTGCTTTATTATACATCACATTGTTTATTATAGCAATAACCCATGCCTGGGTGTGGGTAATGCTGGATTTACCCACGGTTGGTGTGGTTTGGTCACGAGGGTGAAGCCCGAGTGGCCAAACAAAGCCAACCGTGGGTAAATCCAGCATTACACCCAGAAGTGGTTATTGCTATTATACAATGACATTATTTAAGAAAAAAATAATTACTTTTCTTAAATAATGGCATTGTATAATGCCTCCTTGCTGCCCTTCCGCAGCTGTCTGGTATTCTGCAGCAGTTCTGATGTACTGTGCATGCATATGCCCACGCAGTACATCAGAGCTGTGGGCAAAAGCAACGGAGAAAGCAAGATCTCCGTTGCTTTTTACAAACTGTTTCGCTATGTTAAACCCATTTAACATAGCGAGACAGTTTTGAAAAAAGCAACGGACAAAGCAAGATCTCCATTGCTTTTAACAAACTGTCTCGCCATGTTAAAGGAGTTTAACATAGCGAGACAGCTTTAAAAAAAGCAACGGAGAATCTCTGTTGCTTTTTTAAAGCTGTCTCACTATGTTAAACTCATTTAACATAGCGAGACAGTGTGAAGCAACGGAGATCTTGCGTTCTCCGTTGCTGTAAAAAAAGAGTTATAGTAATGGAAAAACTCCGGGCGACCGGATCTTTTTCCATTACTATAACTCAAATTTACAACGTGCAAGCTGCCAATCAGCGTGCACGTTTTTGAATATTAATTGGGGGGGTCATTGTATAATTGTCTTTTAGCTATTGTGACTGTCAATTGTCCTGCTTCCCCTTCACTTACCTTTGGTGTATCTAATGGAAATGAAGAAATAAAATGCCATCATCAAATAGAGAAAACTATAAAGCAATTAAGACAAGAAGTACCACTATTAGAAGAATACAGAAGAGGGAACAGTTTATCAAAAATACTTGGAAAGATGTTTGTGGTAAAAACAATGCACAATATCAAAACAGACCAGGATCTATCATGCACTATTGTAAATAGTAAACTAAAGATGTCAGTACAGACGGAACAACTCAGAAGATATGCAATTAAATATAAAGGAAAAGAACAAAATAAGCAATTAACTGATGACTCAAAAAAGTTTTATAGAGAACTCAGAAATGAAACAAAAGTAACAGAAACACCACAAAAAAGGAAACACATTTTGGAGAAATATTTATGAAGTCCCTGTGGGACATAACGGAGATGCTAAATAGATACAAAAATAAAAAAAAACAAACAAACAAGGAGTTTTAATGTAGAGGATATGAAATGGGATTAAGTAACAACTAGAGAAACTGAAATAAAATTAAGAAAAGTTCCTAAATGGAACAACCCATACCCAGACACAGTACCTAACATTTGGCTAAAAGTGTTAACATCTTCTCATAAAGATTTAGCCCTAAATAAAAATTATTTTATTATTTATTTATTTCAGTTTGATGACCGAGGAAAATAAAACAGCCCATTTTCAGTGGAGGCCCAAGGAGAAAAGCTCCAGTAACAATGATAAACATATTAGCATACACACATACAAAGCAAAAACGTCGTACAGCTTTATGCAGCATTCTACAGTAAAAAAAAAAATTCTACATTCTGCAGTAATAATAAAATGTAGCAACTGCTAGAGCAATTATTTATATGTACATTCTGAACAGACACCAACCTGATTAATAACAGGAAAAATGATACTCATCCTCCTTAAGAGTGAAACTGCAAGCCATTATAAAAACTATAGACCAATAGCCTGCCTTCTGACAATGTGCAACCTATATACTAGAATTGATGCAGGCAGAATTTAGTCATTTAGGGAAAAACTCAATTATGGCAATAGAACAAACTGGTAACAAAATAAAGTCATATGGAACAAAGAATCACTTGTTGCTAAATAAACCTATAATACAGAATTGTAAAATGGGGAAGAATCTAAGCATGGCTTGGACATATTACAAAAAAAAAACATTTGACAGCATCCCACATTCATGGATAAAGGAATTCTTACAGATGTATAAGATAGACTTTATAATGCTCAATTACATTACAGTGACCGTGAAAAAATGGCAAGCCACGTTGCAGTTAAATCATGATAAAGGGCAAATTATTATCCCGGGGATAAAAATTCAAAGGGAGGTATTCCAGGGTGATTCTCAGTCACTGCTGCTGTTTCTCTTGCCCATAACCCATTAAACTGTTTACTTAACAGATTAGGCCATGGTTACAATTTATTTATTTATTTTATTTTATTTTACATTTGTTAACTGGGGGTGTCTGACTGAGCCGAAAAGGCCCTTTTTCAGCAGAGGCCCGGGGAGAAAAGCTCCACAAAGAAAAATTACAGACACATTTAGTTATTTAGATGTGATCAGTATACACACAAATTACAAGAAACATGTTTTTACAGTGGTATGCGGCACATAAACAGTTATAGTAGAGAGAACAAACAAAAAAATATTAATTTTAAAAATAAAAGTAATTAATAGATTTGTGGTGTACAGTTGAAATTTGGAACATAGGTAGACTACATACATAGTACACAGGTACAGTACATACACTGTAGATTAGCCAGTGTTTGTGAGTAAGATTGAAAACTATTATCAAGTGCTGTAGATTTAGTATGTATATGTTATCCACTTTCACTAGCCTGGGGAGCAATCATGGCACTGCCAACTTTGCTTGAGATGTTGCCTGATGAGGTCTTTAAAGGAGGCTTTGGATGATGTGTTTTGAATGCTAGTAGGGACAGAGTTCCATTTTTAGCCACTGAACTACTATATAGTGAATCTCCAAAGCTATTGTAGCTGTTGATGACTTCTAGTAGTAGTTTGCTTGATGATCTAAGAGGCCTTTTGGCTGAGTGATGTTGCACTAGGTTTTTGAGGGCAGGACACTTATTGGGGAGGTAATAGATAGAATGACAGAGGCAGAGCTGATTGTAGGTTAGGAGGTTGGGCAGTTCAAGTCAGTGGAGCTGTCTCAAAGCAGTACAGTGATGAGTTCTATATGAGCAATTTGCAGCAAAGCGGGCAATTCTGTTATAGCAGGCTTCCATTTTGCTTAGTTCAGTTTTGTTGAGATTAGTCAGAATGGGAGATGCATAGAGTAGGGTGGATAGAAGTTGGGAGCGAGCAATAGCTGATCTTGTGTTGTTGGTAAGAAATGGTTTGATACGGTAGAGTGACCCCAGTTTGGCATGTACTTTTTTAATAGTCAAGTTGAGATGACTATCGAATTTTAGGTGGGAGTCAATAGTTATTCCCAATAGCTTAGCCTGTGCCACTGGAGCAATTGGAGCTGCATTTCTGGAGTAGATAGTGAATTGACTGTTAGTGTTTTTGTTAGAACTGGTTATAATCATAAGCTGAGTTTTCTTTGGATTGAGGATAAATTGGGCTTTGGTAAGGTAGTTTTCAACGTCAGAGAATGCTAGTTGAGTTGTTTGCAGGATGGTGGGAAGGTTTTGTGCAGCACAGATTAAGGTAGTGTCATCTGCATACTGAATTATAGATGCATGCTATGTGGAGTTATGGAGATCATTTGTGAAGACTGAATAGTAGTGGTCCTAAGATAGAGCCCTATGAGACTCCTATAGTTATGGGCAGCTGAGGAGAGAGAGGATTTTCCCATTTCACAGCTTGGTACCTGTCAGTTAAGTAGCTTTGGAACCAGGTAAGAGTGGAATTTGACAGATGATATTCGTTTAGTTTGTTTAGCAGGATTTGATGTGAGACTGTGTCAAATGCTTTGAATATATCCAAAAAAAGAGTTGACACTTGTAGGCCTTCATTTTTGAGATGGTTTACTGTGTCTGTGAAGCAGAGGAGGGCTGTAGTGGTACTATGGACAGGTCTGAAACCATGCTGAGCAGGTGACAGGATGTTGCTGTCTAGGAGATAGTTTAGCATCTGGGTATGGATGCATTTTTCTAGGATTTTGGCCGGGGGGAGAGTAAAGCAATGGGTCTGTAGTTATTAAGTTCAGTGGAGGTCCCACCTTTATGTATGGGTGTAACATAGGATATTTTCCAGAGTTTGGGCACATAGTTTTCAACAATTGATCTGTTTATGAGAGTGGAGACTGGGATAGCAATAGCATCTGCTGTGAGTTTCAAGAAATAGCTGGGGAATAGGTTGGCTGCTGTTGATGAGGTTTTTAGTTTGGACAGCATGCTTTTGATTGAAGTGGTGGAAACTGTTTTGAGGGTAAAGCTTGTATTAGTGTTATTTGTGTTGGGGGGATAGTGAGGAAGGAACTGTCCTGTGATACTAAGGATAGAATTGAGTTCACATAGTGGGAGCTGAATTGTGTTTCGATGGGAACTTTAGTGTCAGGGGTGGTTGGTTTGGGGGTAGCCTTTTGGGTGGATTTTAGTAGCTGGTTTACATTTTTCCAAAAATTTTGCGGGTTGTGTTGGTATTTAGTTTGTAATGTTGTGTAGTAGGATTTTTGTCCAGCCTAATGCATTTTTTTGCACGGTTGTGCAGTTCTTGGCACTTATTTAGGTTTTGTGTTTCTTTGTTTTTTTTTTGACAGTAAAGCCAGGCAGTGTCTCTGGACTTGAAAATTTGTTTGGTTTCTTTACTGAGCCAGGGGTTTGTAGAGGTTCTAACCTTGATTTTGCGCAATTGAGCAACAGTGTCTAGGTGTTGTAGAAATGTTTTGTTGAAATATGCTACAGCCTGGTCAAGTGGGAGGGTTTTTAGGGGGGTCCAGTCACAGTTACAGAGTAAAGTGTTGAGGACCTCAGGAGAGAATTTTTTTGTGTTTCTAGTGGATATATAGTTAGTGGTTTTGCATATGCTTGTTCTACTACGTATAAAGTATATTATGTTGTGGTCACTTAAGGTGTCTGGGAGACTGCCTGTGCGAGGGTACAATGTGGGATTGTTAGTTAGGACCCAGTCAAGGATGGATTCCCTTTTAGATTTTTTATCACATCTAGTTGGAATTTGGACTAGCTGCTGGAAGCCATGGAGATTTATTAGATTACTTGGTGATTCTGATATACAGGTGAACCAATCTAGGTTGAAGTCCCCCAGAATAAGGGTTTCTTGTATGTGGAAGAACACCAGGATAAGAAGTCTTCAAGGCTAGCAGGTGTATTACCAGGTGGAATATAGATCACAATTGTGGTGATGACCTTTTTAGGGTGAAGTTGAAGTTGTGAGATAAGTATGTCCCAATTATTGGGGGAGGGGTAGGAGTTTGGTAATTGACAGACAGTTAAGTTGGACTTGTACAGTAAGGCAGTTCCACCCCCTTTACGAAGTGGTCTGTCTTGTCTAATGATACTGTAGCCAGTAGGGAGAACTTCCGAGTTAGCTATGTTTTTATTTAGCCAGGTTTCTGTTAAAGCAACTATGTCTGGGGAGTAGTGTGCTATTGTGGCCTGGAGTTCAGGTATTTTATTTTTGATACTTCTAATATTAATATTTAGCATTAAAAGATGGTTGGTTTTGCTGCTGTTGTTGATTTTCCCAGGGATGATGAATGTGGGGGTGTTATGCTCTGACATTTGTGTTGGAGCAGTTTGTGTTGGACAGGATGGATTTGGTCCTGGGTTGGGGTGGATATCCCCACTTATGGTGAGCCTGGAGTTAAAATGGTTATACAGATTTTGGAGTTTGGTCAGGAGTGTGAGAAAGTATTGTGTTTTTATGGAGTAGGAATGAGAGCATATGTGTTTAGTTCTGAATTGGTCCGTTATGTAGTTCTTGAATAACTAAGGACAGATATTATTATAATGTGTGGTGTCTGTATACGAGAGTGCATAATGTAATGTTGTGCTACTAAGTTTAGGGATATTGCTAGAGTGATAACTTGTGGTGTTGTAAAGAATTATGAGAAGACAGACTAGACTTAGTTGTGTGATAGTCATGGTTATAAAGTTTAAGTTGTTTCTAGGTGGGGGGTCTGAATAGGAACTATAGGATTGCACTATATGTGGAAGGGGAAGTAGTGTGGGTGATGTAAAAAATGCCTAGTGGGAATGAGAGTGACTGGGAGTATTTTGTGTGGAGCAAGTTGGTGTGGTATAATGTGATATGACTTGAGGAGCTGTGATTGGTGGAGGTGATGTGAGGGTGAGCTGTGGGTGTGGCTGTGATTACTATAAATGTAGAGGTAGTGGAGGCGGGAGGAAATAGGGGGCAGGGCAGGGGAGCAGAGAGACCCCGAGCGTTAGTGAGGGTGAATGGAGCAGGGCAGAGCCAACCAAGACAAGAGAAAAAAGTAAGTATTACTTTACAAATCTGAACACTTTAAACAAATTCCTGAGGTCTAATGGCTTACCAGCAAGCAGAATGTAATTGCTGAAGAGCACTTGTTTCCTGGTGGGAGACTAGAAATTTAAAGATGGCTCCATGCTCAGCAGGATTCTAATATAGACTTTGTATTGGGGGAGGGAGATATCACAAGAGGTGTAAACCAGGTGGAACGCAAAGAAACCAGAGAGGCAATCAGTGGAAATCAGTGAAAGCCTCAGAGGGGGTAAGTAATAATTCAAACTACCTGTAAAGTGAAGGAGAGAAGAGACAGCAAGGTTTATTAAGGTTGGGAGTGTGTCTTCACATTGACTTGCTGATTAGTAACCAGTTTGTGCACAGATTAGAGTAGGGAGATACATTAGCAATGAAGGGGAATGTATAGAGATGCAAATAAACTGACAGGGCTGCTTGATGGTTAATTTAGTCACAGGGATGTGAATTAAATGTATACTGTCTATTGGACAGTTAGGCTTACTGTACTAGCGGGGGGGATGACACAAGGCTACAATAGTCAGTTTTATTAGCAAGCTGAGAACTACTAAGAAATGCTGCTAATGTAATAGCTTCACTCTCATAAAACACACAAGTAGAATGCCCGGGTGGACTGACCCTGCTCTTGAGGCTCAAAATGTATATCCTTGTTTAGTTTGCAGTACTGATTCCTTCTTATACTGTATGGGTGGAGTAGTAGCCGCAGACTGCAGATTTGCTTGAGTGTACTCTAGTTCATTAGATGAGGAGCTGAAAGTAAAACTGCAAGTAGTTAAAACTTTCTCAGATGATATAAGAATTTCATTTGGTCTTGATAAATATGCAAAAGCAATGTTTAAAGCAAGAAAGCTGCAGCACCAAGACAATATCAGCCTGGGACAGGAACGTGATATAAATTAATTTAAGTAGATGGAAGTGTATAAATATTTGGGAAATGAAGAGGCATTGGCAATAAATTATGAACAAATGTGAATAAAACTCAGCAAGGAATACTTCAGAAGACTAAAACTAATACTGAAAACTGCCTTGACACCTAGGAATAAAGTCCAAGCTATAAAATAATTTGCTTTTCCTACTCTAACTTACAGTTTTATGGTGACTGACTGCCATTGAAAGATACTGAATGAGTTGGGCAAGGAAATAAGAAAAATACTTCATACTTAGCACATGATATATAAAAATCAGTGTATACCAAGATTATATATTCCTCGTTGTGAAGGAGGTATGGGCCTCCTTGTAATTGATTACAAGTACAGATCTGCAGTTGTGAAACTACATACATAGCTGCTGACCTCACCAGATACACACACAGTTAAAAGTTTTAAAACATAAGGAGAAGTCTAAGATGGCTTCTCTGCTTAGTTTAGCAGGATCAGTTCAGTGACAAGTGAGAATGGAAATTAAACCAGAAGTAGATAAAAAGCAGGCATCAGCTAAATGTGCCAAAAACAAAGGATATAATATAAGGAGAAGGAGTGGATGAGAAGGAAAGAAATGTGAAAAAGGCATAAATACTGTGGCAAGTACATGAGATCTACTGGGGTAACCCTATACTGATCAGGATTGACTCAGGAATGATTAAGAGGAGGTGAATTGAAACCAAAATATAAAAGGTTAACTTCCAAATTAGCTGCATATTGAGTAACAGCTTAATTTAACTCTCCCAGTGTGAAAAAAGGAACTTAGCAGAGAAAGCCACTGGACCTAAATTTCTGAGTAAATTTCAGTAATTGGCTGGTAAGTGCACTTCCTGGAAGCCAGAAAAAAAGAAATACAGAGGACCTGAAGGAAAATCAGCTACAAAAGGTGATGAAGAAACATCTCCAGACATGATTTCCAATAACCCAGAGGAAAGTATAAGGGAACTGCACACATACCTGATTAAAATAAACAAAACACTGATGGAATATATCAACTCAAACAATAAAAGGCTGGAAAAAATGGAAGAAGCTTTAAACAGATACTCAGATAAGGTGATAAAACTGCAAAACTCAGTGGTCAAAATGAAGAAAAGGCTGGCTGAATATGAGACTGCACAAGAAGAGATGTTTCAAAAAATAGTAGAATTAGAGAACAGAGCTCATAGGGGAAATCTGAGATTGTCTGCTGTAGCAAAGAAGCTGGAAGGAACAGACTGCATTAATTTTATGAAAGCACAAATAACCAACTGGAATGGTATTCCACAACAGGAATTGTTCATTCAAAGGGCACATTGTCTGCATGTTCCAAACCTAGCTATGACAAAGCAACCTAGACCTTCAATAGTAAAGATGCAATCTTACCAGCAGAAGGACTGATTCTGAGAAAACTGTGGCAGAAGGACAAAGTACTAAAAGTGGGAGACAACAAAGTGTTTGCGTAAAATTACTACTCATTGTATACCAGGTAGAAGAGGAGTAAATGTATTCCATTATTCAGGGAATATTCAGAAGCAGATGTGAGATTCAAACTGCCATACCCATTTATCTTCAAAATATTTTTCCCTGGATGGACAAAATCATTTTTGATGAAGTACATGCTAAGAAAGAAATACACAAGTTTGTCCAACACAAAGTGAGATGTGAAACAAGGAGATTCTGCTTCTTGTTCTTCTGGTAATAAAGACCACAGAGAGACTGTAACAATGAAACTTTTCCAATGTTTCAATAGAAAATGCTGGAGAGAAGGAAAAGTTTTGTAAGATGTGACATATGCTCAAATGGAGATGACAAGAAACAAACTGTATAAAAGATTAACCTGCCAAACAGTATATGCATGTAACACAAAAAATGGAATTGGACACTTAAAAAAAGTTGTTATACATAAAAGGCAGGAATAATTACTTTTTAAGAAAGTTATGCTTTATGTAATGTCTTTCAAAATCAATGGTCTCACATATAAATACAGAAAAGAAAAAGTAGTGAATTTATAAATACAGAAAAGAAAAAGTAGTGAATTATATTAAAAATGTAGAGTACAAATAGCTATGCCACAGGAGACACACTTGGAAAGAAGTGAACATGTGAATCTGATAAAGAAAGGTTTTCAGTTTGGTTATTCAGCAGAATACCTGGGGCAAAGGAAAAAAGGAGTATTTATATTAATTGCAAGAGGAGGTCCAATACTGATAGAAGAGGATAAAAAGATAATAATGTAGTACAAAGGGGCAACTGACAAGGAAGGTGGATTAATTACACTGGCATATATTTATATTCCACCAAAAACTGCTATAATGGTGCTTAAGAAAATTCTGGAAGAAATAATCAGCATTCAGCAGGGAACATTAGTTATAGGTGGGGAATATAATTTGATCTGCAGCAGTGGGGATGTGTCTGGGTGGTCAAAAGGGAAAATATAACAAAGGAGGGTAGATTTTTGAAGAAAACTATGAAAATATTTGGCATGGAAGCTGTGAATTCAGTATTAGGAGTTCAGAGTGAATTTACATATTATTCCCCAAGATACAAAAAGTGGGCTAGGCTAGACAGAATTTACATTTCACAGGAACATGTACATTTAAATGAAGGTCCTGATACACACCCAATAACTATTTCAGATCATGCACCAATAATAACTAAATTAAAAACACAGGGTAATGAAATAAAAAATGAGACAATGGCACTTTCCCACCTATCTGTTGAAAAGAGAGGAATTTAAGGAATGGATAGTGACAATTATTCAGGAGCTATTAGAGAAGATAGACATTTCTTCTGAAAATATAGCTAGGGAGTGGGATAAAGTTAAAGTGGAGTTTAAAAATAGGGTGGAAATAAAAGAAAGGGAGATATGGTCAATAAGTAACAATAATTATTTGGATGGACTGACAAATATTAAAGCATTGCAAAACGGGGAATCCCACAGAACAATAAGAGCAGAAACTTCAGAATGCTAAACAGAAAATAAGGCATTACCTTGATAACATGCATGAATTTAGAAAGACTGCTGTTAAGCAACTGTTTTTGATAATATCTCTAAAACACAAAAACTTTTAGCACAATGATTTGGCAACACAAAGGGCTGTCTCCAAGCTTACTGAGCCTATAATAAGGAGGATAACAAGAGATCCTGTAGAAGTATTAGAAATATTTTGGAAATTCTATGAAAGTCTTTATAAAGCAGAGAAATACAGAAATCAAGAAAAGGTACAAATGGAAATGTTTATGGAAGAATTAAATATGCCAAGGTTAGAGGTAGAAGATGCTCAATTACTGACAAAACAGGAGATGAGATAAAAATGGTGATATATAAACAATCTACAGGACAGCCACCGTGAATGGATGGTATTCCTGTGGAAGTTTGGAAGCTAGAAGGGAAAAAGTGATAAAGATCTTGAAGGTTTTGTTTAACAGTATTTTAAGAGGAGAAGTACCAACATCCTGGAAAAAAGCAGTGGTAGCTATAATACCTAAAGAGGGTAATGTTCCATCAGATGTAGCTTCATACAGGCCCATTTCAATAATAAACCATGATTATAAAGTGTTATGCCTGTAATAGTTAAAAGAATGGCAAAAGTGATGCCACAATTGATAGATATGGATCAATGTGGGTTTGTGAAGGGAAGGCAAACATATGACAACATTAACAGAACATGGATGATCCAGAGGGAAGTAGAATGTAAGAAACTACCATTGTTGACGGGGCTTGATACAAAAAAAGCATTTCACAGACTAAGTTGGGATGGTTTCTGAGCATGGCAGTAGAAACATTTGCATTCTCTGATAAAATTATGAGGTTGATAAGCAGGATATACAAGGGAACAGAGGTGAAAATTAAAGTTGTTGAGGTCCATTCTGATGATTTCTGCTTGAGCAGAGGAACCAGGCCGGGGTGTCTTCTCTCCTCTTTGTTATTTGCATTATATTTGGAACCACTAGTGAAGAAAACAAGGGACTCAGAAATTAAATTATATAATTGGTATGGTAGTCAAGAAAAGCTGGCTCTATTTGAAAATGATATTATTTTATATCTGACAAAACCAGAAAGGGAAATTACAGTATTGTGGGACATTTTGAGATAGTTTTAAATCTTTTCAGGATACAAAATTAATGAAACTAAAACAAAGGCAACAGCGGTAAATTATGTACCCACACATGAATTAGTTCAGCAATATCCATATTTATGGGGATATGATAAAATGAAATATTTAGGAGTATGGATTACAAATTATTCCAGTGTGGCAGCTAAGGATATATAGGAAGAGACTAAACAAAAAATAATACAAAAACTGAGAAAATGAAAACTCTGTTATATGGATACTGATAGAAGATACAAGCAGTTAAAATGTTTTTAGTCCCTTTAGTCTTATACACAGGTCATACTGCGGTGGTGCTGCTGCGATAGCATTGTCGTCTCACAGTAAGACGTTGTCCTGTTCGATTCTCAGCTAAAGCGTCTTCTGTGGAGACATGCGTGAATGGGCATACCTTCGTTGAAGGTTGTGCATCAGGGCTGGCAACTCGGTGTGTAAAAATCTACTGCCAATCATTAGCGGACCGGAGTTCCGCTGTGGCGACCCCTAACTGGGAAAAGCAAAAGATACAACAACAAGTCTTATACACAGGTCAGGCATCTTTTTATCAACCAGAGAAGAAGTTGTGGATAGCAATTAATAAAAAGCTAAAGAATTTCATCTGGGAGGGGATGGCAAGAGTCAAGTGGAATAAGCTAATTCTTCCAATAGAACAAGGCAGATTGGGATTACCTAATTTGAAGGGGCATTTTAGAGCAACACCGTTAAGTTTCCTATACATAGCACAAGCAGAAAAAAGAAGTTATGTACTCACCATAATGTTCCATCTGAGTAGTTATACTTCATTTTTCTGCAACCTGTGGGTATACGGACCCGTATCGGATCCGAGCCGGCAACTTTTTTTTCTAGCATCTGCTCCAAGCTCCTCCCTTTACCCATAATGCCCTACCATCTCCTATCTTCCCTCAGATCGAGTTTGCTGCAACTAAAAATATATATGCAACTCAACCCAATAAACCAACCATGAAAACAGGATAAGGTCCGGGGGATGGAGGGAGGGAATGTTGCAGAAAAATGAAGTATAACTACTCAGATGGAACGTTATGGTGAATACATAACTTCTTTATCTGAAGTAGTTAACTTCATTTTATCTGCAACCTGTGGAACAGAGTCCCCAGCTACTCCAATCCTGGGAGGCCCTTATGGAAGGATATTACTGAGCACCGCAGAGCCAAAGGATGCTCTACCCCTCGAAATCGGATCCAATTTATAATGGGAAATGAAGGTATGTGAATTGGCCCATGTCGCTGCTGCACAAATATTGTTCAAAGGCACCCTAGACCTAAAAGCATCCATCTGGCTAAAGAAACTTTAGAAATAGCTTTTCCCATAAAAGCTTTGAAAAAGGAAACAAACAATTGGTCAGTCTTGCGGAAAGACTTTGTTCTATGAAGATAAAAATGAGGTTGTCTATGAACATCTAACAAATGGAGTTTGTATTCACCTTTATTTTGGAAGTTGGGAAAGAAAACGGGCACATTAATGGACTGGTTTATGTTTGCTTCAGATGCCACTTTAGGTAAGAAGGAAGGGTTAGTATGGAGAGAGACCCTATCCTTATGGAAGACAAAATACGGAGGCAGGGCAGACGGAGCTTGAAGCTCAAAAGCTCTCCTAGCCGATGTGATGGCGACTAGGAAAGCTATCTTCCAGGACAAAAATTTCAAGTCCACTGAAGCTGCAGGTTCAAAAGGAGGAGCCATCAATGCCTGTAAAACAATAGTAAGGTCCTAATGAGGTACAGAATCCTTGACAGGAGGCCGTAACAGAAAAGTACCTTTAACAAAAGCCTTACACAGCCTAGAGGAGGCTAAGGCCATGTTGTCTTCACCAACGTGAAAACTGGAAATGGCTGCCAATTGTACTTTCACTGTGGAGGAACTAGATCCTTGCTGAAAGATACCAGACAGGAAGTCCAACACCGCTGGAACAGGGGCTGTAAAGGGATCTATTTTTCTCTGTGAGGCCCAAATGGAAAAGCGCTTCCATTTACTGCAATAAAGTTTCCTAGTGGAGTCTTTAAGAGAGGCCATCAGAATGGATTTTACCGGGGATGAAAGTCCAGGAGTCCTGGCAATTAACGGAACTGGAGCAACCAAGCTGTTAGCTTGAGGCTGCCCAGATCGGGCAGACGTGTCCCCGACGGATGGGAAATTAGATCCGGGCAGGAATCCAGAACCCACGGGGGAGCTAAGAGATGAGACCAAAGGAATGGGAACCAAACCTAACGAGGCCAGAACGGGACAATGAGGATCACTTTGCACCATAGTCGGCAAGCTTTCTGAAGAAACTTCAGAATGAGTGGTAAAGGTGGATAAGCATACAGAAGCCCAGGGGGCCAAGCATGGACTAGAGCATCTCTGGGGACTTCCCCTGGTGAGGGAATCAGGGCGAAGAACTCGCTGCACTTCGCATTGGAAGGAGATGCGAAGAGACTGCAGCAAGGCTGACCACATGCAAGGAAAATCTCCTCCACTACTGACTGTTTCAGAGACCACTCGTAAGGCATCAGAATGGCCCGACTCAATCTGTCCGCTAAAATGTTGGAGCACCCCGGGATGTGCATTGCTATCAGAAACCGACTGATGGAAATCGCCCATTCCCACACTCTCATGGCCTCGCGACATAGAGGGTAGGATCTGGTTCCCCCCTACTTGTTGATATACCACACAACCTACATGTTGTCTGACTGAATTGCAATCAATCTGAGAGGGAGGACTGTGTGAAAGGCTTCCAACACTAAAAGCACTGCTCTCATCTCTAGAACAATTATGTGCAAATTGGTCTCTGCCTGGGATCACATGCCTTGGACTGTCCTTCCCGAACAGTGTCCCCCCCACCCGAGTTGGGAGGCATCCGTGGTCACTGTGGTTTGGACTAGGGGTGACACAAAGGGGCATCCTTCTGATATCTCCGGTGAACTTAACCACCAAAGAAGAGATGTCCTACAGACATGACTGATCTTGATCGGAAATTCCATGGGCAAGTCTAGCCAAGACCATTGAACAGCCAGAGTCCATTGAAAAACCTGCATGTGAAGGCACGCATAAGGGAGAATAGATATGGTGGCAGCCATGGAACCCAGAGCCCGGAGAACCTCGCTCGCCTTTGAAGACTTGGAGTTCACTATCTGAGCTATGTGGCACCTGAGAAGTAGAATCCTGTCTGGAGTTAAGAATACCTTTATCTGCAAAGTGTCTAACCATGCCCCAATGAAGTCTAGAACTTGTACTGGTTGCAAATGGGATTTGTGAACATTGACTGTAATTCCCAGTAGATCTGCTAACCGAATGAAATAATCTCGGGCCAGACACAAGTGATGCTTATTGGGTGCAGCAAAGAGCCAGTTGTCCAGGTATGGAAACACCTGAATACCCTGAAGCCTCAGGTGAGCCGCTACAACTGCCATTACCTTGGTGAACACCCTGGGGGCTGTGGTGAGACCAAAGGGTAGGACTCTGTACTGGAAATGACTGTCTCCCAGCCGGAAGCGCAGAAACCCCCTGGAGCTTCTGTGTATTTTGATGTGGTAGTAAGCATCCTGAAGGTCTAACGAGCACATCCAGTCGCACTCTCAGAGATAAGGTAGAATGGACTGTAGGGTAACCATCTGGAATTTCTGTTTGGCTAATGACAGGTTTAATGTTGACAGGTCTAGAATGGGCCTGAGGTCCCCCGTCTTTTTTGGCACCAAAAAGAACCTTGAGTAGACACCTAATTTGGACTGATTGGGGGGGACCTGTTTGATGGCTCATTTGAGAAGCAGCTTTGAAACTTCTAGAGCTGTGGCCTCCCTGTTAGCAGGTGAAACATCCAGGAGGTGTTTTGTAAAATTTGGAGGGGCAACAAAAGGAATAGAGTAACCTCTGGATATTATCTGAAGAACCCAGCGATCTGTCGTAATGGACTCCCATGCCGCTGGGTGTAAGGACAATCGTCCCCCGACTGCCTCCAGAGTAGGACAGTCGGGCAACCCCTCAGGGCTGCTGATCGGGTCTATCAGAGAAGGGTTCCCTAGACCCAAAATTCCTGGGACCCCCTCTACCTCTGGGTCGGCGTTGATCCTGTCCCCCTCTGCCTCTGGGGGAATAGCTGTCCTGAGAATCCCGGGAAAACTGAGATTTTCAGAACCACATCTTCTTCTGCCCTCTTTGATTCCTAGAGAAGGACCGCTGAGGGTTAGAGAAGCAGACTCCAATGGCAGACAAAGTCTTCCCATCCTTTTTGCTCTGGACAAGTGTGTCATGCACCATCTTCCCAAAAAGGGAAGAACTGTTGTAGGGAGGGTTGATAAACGATGCCTTGAAAGGGTCCGCAAACTGACACAATCTGAGCCAGGCATGACGCCTCATGGCTATGCCTGTCCCAGCCGCCCTAGCTGCTCCTTCCATGGTATGGGAAAGGAGCCACATAGATGTGTTTGAGACTGACTACAGAGTTGACATTTTCTCCGAGAACAACTGTCTGTCCTGCGGCGATAAAGACTCTGGGGGCAACTCAGCGAATTCCGAAGCAAGGTCTCGCTGAAGCTGAATCACGTGCCAAATAATTCAGTGCACGGATAGAAAAAGTCGCTGAGGAGTATACGCGTTTCCCAAACCTATCCACCGACCTGGACTCCTTGTCTGGAGGGTGGACTAAGGAACTCTCCTGTGCTACTTCCTTCTTTGTAGCTGCTGCGACCAACATAGCATCAACTGGGGCTCCTTTTGACCAGGGTTGTCTGTCAGAAGGGGGAGATAAAACCTTGTCAGGGCATTTGAGGATGGGCTTTATGGTGTCAGGCTCCTTCCATGCCCTCGTGGTGGTGAGGTCCACCAAGGGGTCTGCTGGTGGGGACACCCAGGAAGTACATGGGCCCATGCCAAAGGCCTCCAGGAACACTGACTCATCCCCAGAAAGTTTTTGGGGCTGACCAACCTCTCCTCTGGCAGAGGATCTACATAATTTCTCAGAAGGAGACGTCTTCGGGAGGTGACCTGGAGGAACCTTCTTCTTCATCTAAGTCAGTGTCAGTAGTGAGGGACGCGGGGGAGTCCAAGTGCCTCCTTTTGCACTTGCTCTTACGGTGACCCTCTTCTGTGGGACTTTCAGAAGGGGATCCGTGAGCCGCAGGGGTTTCCTCGGGGAAACTGACCTGGGGATCCTCTGGCATGGGCTGTCCCTGAGACAGGATGAAGGGAGTTGTCGACAAATTCAGGGGGGCCTGGGTGGTATCTAAGGGGATGGGCTGGGGTCTCAATCCCTGGGAGAGAACCCTCTCCACCACTTCAAAGGCCGAGGGAGAAGCCCTCCCCGGATCTGAAGCAGGGACCGGAGCCAAAGACAGGGTAGCCTGAGGTCCGAGGGAAAGGATTGGATCTGAAAAGGTTGGAGCCAAAGAATCCATTCCCCCAGGTCCAACTCCCTGTCCGCAGCTCCAAGAGTCACTTGGATCCAAACAAGTTGGATCCGAGGAACTCAAGGTAACAGCCGGAGTCGAGGTTGGAGAAACAGTCGGCGCCGAGCTACCAGCTCTGGAAAACCTCAGATCCAACAGCCCCGAAGCCGAAGCACAGATCGGGGAAGGAGAGATGGGGTGGAAAAGAGGCATGGAGGTCCCCCCTCCAGAGGGAGAGGGGCCTGGCAAGACTCCCATCTGAATTTGGGTCTGAATAAATCTCTGCATCATCCTGTCCATATCCATGTCTGATAGGCTCCGAGTCGACCTCGAAGAGGCCACTGACTCGGATCTGGCTGGTCTGTACAGTGGGGAGGAAGGCCTTGGGTCCGAATGTTCCAACGGCTCCGGTGAAAAACGAGGAGACCGGAGCCGTGGAGAAACAGGCCTCATGGTCTTAGATGGGGGGCTGAGAAAGAGCTCCCTCTCTGGGGACCTCTTACAATACTTGTCCTTCTTTTTCTCCCTTTCCTCTCTGCGCCCTTCCTTTTCCTTGTCAGACTCGCTGACTGAAGATTTGTCCTTAGAAGACCCATCACCAGACGAAGAGGGAGGTTGAGTCCCTGTCTGGGTGGAAGGTAGTATACTAGAGACCGAGGCCAAGGCAGATTCCAGCATGGCAGCAGGGAGAAGGCCTTTGGCAACTAGCTTGGCCTTACGATCCCTAAGGGCCCTAGGGTTAAAACCTGAACAGACAGCACATTGAGTGGACAGATGTGCCACTCCTAAGCAAATCCCACACAGAGTGTGACCATTGACTGGGGAAAGCTTATGGCCACACTCTGTACATTTTTAAAAAACAGGCTTTGGCTGGTCAGCCATAGTCCTGCACTCCAAGGTACAAGCACTACCTCTCCAAAAACCACACACACACAAGTAGGGGAAGGGCAGGTCTAACTACTACTCTATACAAAAACTTTTTTTTTTTTTTATAACACTGATGACCAAATGAGATACTACACAAGGGGAGGAAGGGAAATCTTACACAAGCACACCTAGATATCAGCAAAAAAATTACTACTTACTATCCCTGAGCTCAGAGCTAAGGAGACCATGATGCACACTACTGGCGCGGCAAACGAGATCTGGGGGAAGATAGGAGATGGTAGGGCATTATGGGTAAGGGCAGGAGCTCGGAGCTTGGAGCAGATGCTAGAAAAAATGTTGCCGGCTCGGATCCGATATGGATCTGTATACCCACAGGTTGCAGATAAAATTAAGTTAACTACTTCAGATACTATAATTCAAAGTGGAAAGGTATGATGATGAAAGAGGGGGTAAGCTCAAGGAACAAGGACAGACTGAGATTTTGAACGCAGACCTTTAAGGAAAATAACAATAATCATACAGAATACAATATTCTTAAAGTAGCAGAAAGTATTCTAAGAACTAAGCGAACATGGGAATAGAGAAAGGAGATTCTGTCAATAGGGATGACTACAATTAGGGGTACAGACAATATGCAAGAGAGGGCTGGAATTTATTGGAGAAACCTGGCAAAGGAACCAAGGTATTAGGAGCAAATAATTAAGAGAGCAAAATGTAATAGAATGGGAAGACACCAATAAGTTATTTGGACTGCAGCTTAGAGATTGCCTTTACTGTCAAGGAGTGATATCAGAGTATAGGCAGAGAGAAAGAAATAGGGGGTCCTAAATGAAAGACCAGCACTGGTAGAGTTTTTAGTAGAATCTAGAACAGAAGCTGCTGTTACAAAAGGGATAATTAGTAGAGCATATAAAATGCTGCATGATGAGTATAAGAATCAATCAGAGGAGGTTAGAAAGGATTGGAAAGAGAGATTGGATAAGCAATTCACAAAGAAAGATTGGGGGGATATATGTATGTCTCCCAAATATGCAACAAAGTCTAGAAAGTTTAGGATCTTTGCTTGGAAGTGCATACAGAGGTATTTTATATCCCAAGTAGACTCCAAAGAATTTTTCCTCAGGTAGACAGCAAATGTTGGGGTGTGGTGGAGAGGAAAGAAGTAACTGAGAACATATTTTCTGGGAGATGTTTACTGTTTAAAAAAAACTGGAAAGGTTAATAATGGCTGCCCAGGATAGTGGACTAAGTACAGGTTTCTTTTATGAAGTCCCCTGAATATGTGAGAGAAACAGAAAAATGCAGGCTCTGTAAAATGAACTGAAACCAAACATCTTGTTGTTATATGTGATACACTTATGGCAGAGGGCCTGTATACTGATAGGCACAATAATGTGGCAAGAGTGTTGAAATGAGGATTATGCAAACACTACAGTACTGCAGTTGTTGTGAAGCATAGGAAACATGAGCCACAGAGCATTGTAGATGATGATGTTTATATTACATGGGATCACCAATTACCAACAGTTCAAAAACTAGATGCTAGAAAACCAGATATATTAATCCAGGAAAAAAAAGACAGTTCCAACAGTAGTAGGAGTGGAGTAACATGTCTAATAAAAACGAATATAGAGTTGTATTTAGACATGCTACCAATACATGAAAATATGTATAAATTACAGGAGTCGTCAACTCTGGGCACATTGCAGATGCTGCAAAGAGCTATTATACTTATATAAAACATTGAAGCAATACTAATTTCATTATGCTTAATCATACTCTGATTTAGGAATGGGTCCACTCCTGTCATGGTATTAGAAACCTAAAAGTCTTGGAGAAATTAAGCTAGGGGAATACATTTGTCAGCACCAAAAATGGCATAATGATCACTTCTGTCTTACAAAGCTTGTCAATGTCCAGGATCTTGGAAATACAGTAAAAGAGGTGAGAAGTATGAAGAAGACCAGGGAGCCACTTTTTGAACACATTTTTGGGTTACCCACCTACTGGAGGAATAAGGGAAACATTGCTGTATTTGTGGTAGATCAGAAATGCAAGCAGGTCACATCAATGCTTCCTCCAGCAACAGATGAGGATCTGTGTTTCTAACTAGCTGAGAGTCCACTGATGGGCAACAGCTAAGCCAGACCACTAAAGATCTGGCTTGCCCTTTGATGTGAGAAGCAATACGAAGGTAGCTAGAAGCAAAGTCATTTTCCTATACCTCATGGCCTCCTGACAAAGTGGAAAGCATAACATCCACCCTGCTTGTTTATATACCAAACCACTACCACATTGTTGGAGTGGACGGCAATCCACTGGTGGGAAAATTCCTGGAATATCTGCAAGATGACAAGGACAGCCTTCATTACCAGAATGTTGGTGTGCATTTTGGCCTTGTAGGTTAGCATATGCCTTGGACCATCTGCTCCAAATAATATCCTCCTGACCTACAGCAGAAATATCCATTGTCAAAGTTACCAGGGAAATGGGAACTTTGAAAGAGAGAGCTTGGATTTGTGACTCTATCAAAATAAATTCACTCTGCACTTTCTGGACTTCCCAGATGTCCTGATATGAGCATTCAATGGATCTGAAAGCTGTTACCACTAAACTCTGAGTGACTAATGAAGAACTCTCGTGTGGAAGTTGGCTTGAATTAAAGTGAGCACAGAGGATGCCATGAGACCCAGTGCTTAAAGACAGACAGCTGCTAGAACAGACTCACTTTGAATTAGCCAAAGAGCTGCAGATTAGATGGCCATAATCATGTCCAACAGAAGAAAGGCTAGGCAAGCTAGAGCATCCAAAGTGCATCATATTAAGGCTGAGGGCAATGCTGCTACTGACTGAGATTTTGTAAAATGAAACCCTTATGTCTAAGGACTGAAATAACATGTGAACTGAATTCCAGGAGGCAGACTGTTCAAAAGTGGATCTGCAAGGCTCCAGTCATCCATGTAAGAAAACATTTTGGAGCCCTGCAAACTGAGAATTGGTGCCACTGCCCACATACAATTAGTCAACACCCTGGAGCTATGATGAGACCATATAGTAGCATTTGGAAATTAAAATGACTGGACTCTATCCGGATGTGAAGGTACCTCCTGGACCCCTCGATATCTTGATATGTAAGAATGTGCTCTGGAGGTACAAACAACACATTGAATCACGTTCAGTTAAACAGGGTAGGTTAGACTGCACCAAAACCATACAAAATGTCTGTTTGGTGAAGTGTTGATAATTAACCTGAGGTTCTTTGTCCCTTTGGACCAAGAAAAACCTTGAGTTAAAGCCGTAGCCCCTTCTGGTCTGGCAGAACCTCTTGTACGGCTCTGTTTAAGAACAGCCTATGTGCATTTAATCTTGACACTGTTTTCTGTTGGAGAGGGATAGCCAGGACAGGGAGAGATTGCAGTATAGGAATAAAGGCAAAGGAATATAATGGCCTTTATATGACTCATCTACTGCATGTGATGACCTGCCACACAAGCAGATGGAAGGAGAGAATACCCCAACTGTCAGGTAAGGTCTTAGGGTTTAGTCATCCCCAAAGACCACAGTATCCCTCATTGTTCTGCTGAAAACTTTCTCCTCTGAGATATTTGCCACTCTAAGAGTTTCCATGATCTCTGCAACCTATGCCAAAACTGTAACAGCTGTATGTTTGGTTGCGTCAAACCAAAGTTGGTGCAGGCCCTGCTGATTCTAAGAAAATGGATGCTGAGAAGGCTGGAAGTTGATTCCAACCTTAGAGAGCATACTGCCCTCAGTCTCCTTCTTGTCTAACTTGTTTTTTGGCATATTAAGCAGATCCAAGTATGGTGATGAGCAACCAGTCCTATGCATGCCACTCCAGCTGAACTACAAGTCGACAGCGACCTCTTATTTGACACCCACGTTGCCAAAGTGGTTAGAAAAACATTCTACCTTGCACACCTTATCATGAAGGGATTCACATCCAGATCCAAGGATGTCATTGTACCCCTATACTCCTCCCTCATCAGACCCATGATTGAGTACAATGCCCCATTTGGTATGTACCTCACCCGGCATTTGCAACAGCTGGAGAGACCACAAAAGTACCTCACCAAGAGGATCAAGGGTCTCCAACATATGTCTTATTCTGCCAGACTAAAGAAACTCCAGCTCTATTCAGTAGCATACCGCCTGCTCAGAGGTGATCTCTGCCTGACGTACAAGGCCATGTCCAATCAGGAACTGATGGACATGCTCCACCTCAAAAAATCCAAATCCACCAGAACCACGAGAGCTAAAGACTTAAACCTCGGCACAAGTATGAATAGGACATGCTGAAGGGATAGATTCATAACCCAGAGGCTTCCCATGCTCTGGAACAAGGTCCCAGTTCATGTTAGGCAGAGCCCCTCACAGACTCTCTTCAAGAGAAATCTTGATGAGTGGATGGGAGATCGTAAGTTTACCCCAGGGGTCACATCTGTGTCACTACTAGACAGGGGCACAGTAAACTAATTCTATTATATAAGGGGACCTTCACTGTGTCACTACTAGACAGAGGCACAGTATTCTAAATCTATTCTGTGCATTTTGTACCATTTTATGGGGTGGCGAAAGCCACATCACTATGGCTAGGCTTACAAATGCCCCAGGGCAGATAGCCTAGTACTAAACTATGAAACTATATGTAAAGTGCAAGATCTGGTAAGATACCAAGCCAAGGGTTGATAGCAGGAACTGCAATTTAGTTTTCAGGTTGGAGTCTGGCAACTCTTCCAAAGTGCAAGCACATTCATTAGCTAGCTCCCTCTGAAAATACAACATGTGCACAATGTAGTTTAATGGTATTGGGGAGAAAGTAAGAGGGAGCATGCCCTAAACTGGAAGCACTCATTCCTCAGGTTAAAGAAGCAAGTAAGACTTCTTGTAAAGTCCTCCAAAGCAAACTATGAATCCAAATTAGCGTCTTCAATTAAGGATGACCATAAGGTGTTCTGTAGTTACATCCGTAGCCTAAAAGGTAAGGTCCAGATTTGCATCAAACTGGTAGTTAATGATACCACATACACTGAGCCTGTGGAAATAGCAAACCTGTTGGCACATAGGTACTGTGAAAACTTCACTCCCCTGTCCCTACCACACATACCCCATGACATTACTTCCATCTGTCCCCTACCTTGCATCTCTAGAGAGCAGGTCATACATGCCCTCTCTAAGGCCAAAAACACATCATCTATGGGACCTGATAACATCCCAGGCTGCGTCTTACATGGGCTCCAACATGAATTAGCAAAACCATTGCGTACTCTTTTTAATCATAATCTAAGCACTGGATTCATCCCAACTGAATGGAAAATGGCCACCGTTATCCCCTTGCACAAAGGTGGCCCTTCCACTGACCCTGGGAATTATAGACCTATTAGGCTGACTAGCCTTATCTGGAAGCCATGGAGTGAATCATCATGGACCTTATCAACAAAGATATTGATAATCTGCAAACACTTGACCCTACTCAGTTTGGATTTCTCAAAGGGAGATCATGCCTGTTAAACATGGTGGACTTCTTCAAGACAGTCACCAGAGCCCTGAACAAGGGGAAAACTGTGCATACAGCCTACCTGGACTTGGCCAACGCTTTTGACACTATTCCCCACTCAGGCATTATTGACAAACTCACCCAGCTAGGTATCAACCCTTAAATCTTTAGGTGGGTCACAAACTGGCTCACGATAGAACCCATACAGTCAAAATAGGGGAATTCACCTCCAATAACAGACCCATAGCCAATGATGTTCCACAGGGATCAGTCCTGAGACTTCTACTTTTTGGAATCTATTTCTCTGAAGTACAATAAAAAACTAAAGGTCTGCGGCTGACAAAGTTTGCTGACAACAGCAAATTGGGAGCGGTCACAGAATCTCCAAACAATGTCAACATCCTACAAGAGGGTCTTACACAAAGAAATGATTGGTGCCAAAGTCATGGCCTTAAACTCAACGCAAAAAAATTTATTATCTTCCCTTTCAGTAAGAGTGATATTCTGGCTAATTGCCACATCAATAGAAACACCCTAAGCATGCACTCAATGGTGAGTGTCCTGCGCACACAGGTTGACAGCAACATTACCTTTGATCACCATGTCTCCACATTAGTAAGAAAGGCATTCTATATTGCTCATTTCATAAGTAAGGGTATTGCCTTCAGAAAAAGAAAACACACCAACCATGGGTAAATATTCAATATACCACACCCAGTCATCGGTTATTGCTAAATTGACTCATTTCTATCAAACATTCCTCCAGGTCTCTTAGATCTTCTTACTCTAATATAATGTTACTTTCCACTTCACTTTATCTACTTGTTTGTGGTAACAGAGCTTTCTTCCACCTACGTCGGTCTTGTCTACAATTCAGTCCTAAGCATCCTCTATCGTCTGCATGCTCCTACTTCATTAATGAAATAGTTTAAAATACATCTACAACAGCAGCAATCAAAATGTAGACATACTGGACTTGCAACTTTAATATTTAACTTAATATTCATCTTTGTTTAACTTTGCAGGACAAAATTTCCACAAGCATATCTGTCATAATCAATGTAATGTATTGTTACCTATATAATTCTGTCATTTTTACATTATACTAATATTTCTTTTTTTTTTCACTAAATATTTTTTTTTATTATTTCAAATAAGATGTCTTAAACATTACAGGAAATAAAGATAAATAACATATTTACAATTCTAAAACATTACTAACTTCAAACCATTATATAACTATTTACATTGGTGTCTATGCAAATAACATTGAAATTCTATATTATATAAAGTTAGAAACATAAGATGATATATCTTCTTCGATCTTTTCAAGTATTTCCAGTACTTTCATCCAAGAGTAATAGTAAGAAGTAGATCTTTTATTTCTGTTCTTCACTGTTAATATTTCCATGTGAGCAACTGTTGTTGTTAAAGTCTCAAATTCCTTGAACGTAGGCGAAGCCTCATTTTTCCAGTGTATAGTTATGATTTTACGTGAAATTGCCAATAGTGACCATAGGATTTTAGTGTCTTTTTTTGGTACACAGTTTGGAATAGGAGAGTTGAATAAAATTAAAGACTTTGTTAATTGAAAATTATCATTATAAACAGTCTGAAAAAAAATAGTTAATGGATTTCCAGTACATATTGAGACATATACATTCATAAAAAACATGCTGCCAATCTGCTATTATCTTGGTATGGCATCTCCAACATTGATCTTCAACAGAATACATTTTGGCTAACCTATGTGGTGTATAGAAACTTCTGTGTAGATATCTCCAAGTGAATAATTGCCAGTATTTTGATAATGTAGAAAATTTGGAAGATTTTAGAATATTACTTTTTTCTTCTTCAACTGGAGGATGGTTGTTTATTAAAGTATAATAATCCCAATATGATTTTTCATGATAGTTTTTTGTTTTTTTAACAATTTTATAGATATTAGACAAATAACCTGTACCCTGATAAGGCTGTTTTGTGATAAAAATAAGGTATTCAATGAGTTTTGGAGCTTCATGTCTAACTGAAGGTTGCATTTGTTCTATTTTATTTATAAGAAAATGCCTTAGATTTTGTAAAAACAGCCAATTGTCTTTATTTATATTATAATTATAAATTATCTGTTCCTTTGTTAGAATTTTCCTTTCTCTATAAGTTGATGCCAAAAGAGTAATGTTTCTTCTTTAAGTATATTTATTTTAGATATTTGGAATGTATCTAGAATATTTGGTGTAAAAGCTATAGGGAAAATAAGAAAAATCCAAGAATTAATATTTGGTATTTTGTTTATATATGTTTTGAACACTGAAAGTGTAGAGCTTACATAGTTTGATGGCAATTTATTAATATTATTCCTTTTCCTAAAAATAATCTTTTAACATCCATATAAGGGGTGATGGTATTACTGTTAAGTTGTCTTGTATGTGATTATAATTGATTTCTATGTAAATCTGCTCATGGGCTTGTTTCCATATAGGTGTGTATGAATTATTTAACCATAGTGTTATGTTTTTAATAACAGATGAGGTAATATATAAATCAATATCCGTAAATTAATTCCACCATCTTCCCAATCTGGCAAATGTTTATTTAAGGCTATACGGGTTTATATGGAAACCATAGAAAATTTAAAATTAGTTTATTGTATCTTTGAATAATATATTTGGGAGGTGGCAATGAAAAATTTTGTATTAAGTATAATATTTTGGGAAATATGATTATTTTAATAAGATATAATCTGTCTGCTGTTGAAAAGATATATTTATTCCAGTAACCAATTGTTTGTTCTATTTTGTCTAGTATTTTATTATAGTTAAATATTAGAGAATCTGTTAATTCATTGAGTAGATTTATTCCCAGATATAATAATTTACTTTCTGTTACTATATATTTGGAAAATCTTTTGTTTATATTATTTTTTTTACAATTGCAGGGCATAATTTTAGTTTTGTTTTCATTAAATTTTAAGCCTGAAATATTTTGAAATTTATTCATGGAGTTAAACAGAGCATTCAAAGACTCATTTGCATCTGAGAGAGTTAATAGTATGTCATCAGCAAAGAGTTGGATTTTAAGGTTTAACATTTTATTAATACAAATGCCCTTTATGTTATTGTTTGATCTGATTTGATTTGCAAAGGGTTCTATGAGTAATGCAAATAACAATGGTGATAAAGGGCAACCTTGTTTAGTTCCCTTTTTGATTGTTATAGGGCCTGATCTATATGATCCCAGTTTAACATATGCAGTAGATTTTTCATATAGTATTTGGATAAGATTATTAAAATTAGAAGGAAAGTTATATTCTTTTAAAACTAGTGAAAGAAAGTTCCAGTTAACCGAATCAAAAGCTTTATTAATATCTAATGAGATTACATTTAAATTTAGGACTTTATGTTTGCTATAATCTATTAATGTTATTATTCTTTTAATATTATCTGAAGTATTTCTTCCTTTAATAAAACCTGTTTGATCTTTGTGAATTAAGAAAGGAAGAAAGTGTTTGATCCTATCTGCGTATATAGCCATAAACATCTTGTAGTCTATATTGAGTAATGATATTGGCCTATATGAGGAACACTGTTTCTCATCTTTATCTGGTTTGATAATTGGGGATATCAATGAATATTTCCAAGAGGGTGGTATATTCAAATCTTTATTGGCTATATCATATACTTTTAATAATAAAGATATGGCTTGATTGGGTATTAATTTATACATTTCTGGTAGCATATTGTCTGGGCCAGGTGCTTTATTTGTCTTGAGCTTTTTAATTTGTGATTTTAATTCTGTCATATTGATTGGTTTGTTTATAATGTCTATTTGTTCTTGTGTTAATTTAATATGAATATTGTCTTCTAAGTATTTTTTTATATCCTTAGTAGGTGTATCTTGAGTATTTATGGAATTATCAATGTTAAATTGGAGTCTGATTGCTTCTAAAATATCATTTAGTTGCGTAACTGTTTGGTTAGTGTTGGGAGTAAATATTGCTTTTATTTGCTTAGATTTAATTATTTTTTTGTTCTATTAGTTAAGTATCTCAGGTGTGCTGAATTAGTAGAGTACGAGTTTATTTTTATCTTTTCTAAGTTAATCATAATCTTATGGTGTAGCAATTCTGTATACTTCTTATTGATTTGTGTAAGTTCTTGAACTTGAGTAGCATTACCCTTTTGTATTTCCAGTTTCAATTTATCTGCTTTGTTTTGTAAGTCTAGCATATCTTTATTCCATAACTTCCTTTTATTTATGTACCAGGATAATATCTTCCCATATGTAACTGCTTTTAATGAATCCCAGACATATATTTCTGAAATATCTTCTGTGTAATTTATTTCTAGAAAGTTTTGATTGTTTCTTCATAAAATTATTTGAAATCTGTCAATTTTGTGATATAGGAAGGTATCCTAGTAATGGGATTTGAATAAAATGGTGTAAGCTCTATCTCAAAGACTATGGCATTATGATCAGATAAAGGACAATTTATGATTTTGACTTTGTCAATTTTTGTTATTAGGTCATTGGCAACATATATTCTATCAATTCTAGAGTTAGTTTTATATCTATGAGAATAAAATGTGAAGATTAGTGAGTCTGGTTCTGCAAATTCATTTATATCTTTTAAATACAATGTATCTATAAATTTTGATAGTGCTTTAGAGATAGGTTGTTTTCTTCTTTTGGATTTAGAATCTGTATCTTTCTCATTCATTATACAGTTGAAGTCTCCTGCCAATATCAGGCTACCCTTAGTTAAATGAATTATATCTTCAAAATGCTGTTTAACTGTTTTTAATCCTAGTCCTGGGATCCAATATAGATTTACTAACGTATAGATTCTCTTATTTAACTCTATTGAAACTAGACAAAACATACCTGATGTATCTTGATGAGTAGTAATTATTTTAGGTGTTATAGTTGAGTTGCGAAGTAGTATAGCTACTCCTTTTTTTTTTTTGTTTTGTATTGAGAGTTTATTAGTACTGTGTAATTATTAATATTTAAGTTGTTTTTATCTCTAATAAGTGTGTCTCTTGTAAAAAGACTATTTGTGGTTTATGTAAGTTTATGTACTTGAATAGGCTTCTCCTTTTATTACTATTATTTAGACCATTAACATTTATGGATAAACATTTCATTTCCTAGTTTTGAGTTTGTTTTATGTGTGAGTTTATGTAAATATTGTTTATTCTTAGTTCCATCTTGGATACAGAATTCAAAAAGTTTTTCTTGTATGATTTTTGCATGTTTCTGAGTGACACCAAAGTGATAGAATAAAAAAAACAAAGAACTTCCAAACTTGTAATTCTTAACCATAAAAACCATTCCCTATCGCTATGAGGTAATATACCTCTTTGTTTGGTTAGTGAATCTAACCAAACAAACTTTCTACCCTCACAAATAATATTTGGATCAGTTTCTCTTATCCTCTTAGTTTTAAATAAAGATAATTGAATAATATATTAAGATAATCTAATCAGCTAAAATATATACATATATTCTTTACTCATCTTATTGTAATTCAATAATACTTATTTCTAATCAGGTTTCAAAAGGTACAAATATTTAGATTAAGGTAGTATCATTTCAAAATAATTTAGGGTATTAATAAACATCATGTTAAAATCTATAACTGTATATTTCATACATCTGTTGAAAACTATTTACTGACATTACTGTATAATACAGTACCATTGTTGTGCAATTGTTTTAGACTACTCAAGTCCAAAACCAGTGTTTAAATTAATATTTGCAAAGTCATATTGGAATAAAACATGAATAGTTCTGAAACCACATCATATTTCATGTTTAACATAAACTGAAATGCAATACAATGTACAAGTATATTAATATTTCTTTAGTAGACATTAAATATGTTCCTCTGATTGCATTTTTCAGCTTTTCAAAGACAATTCCCATGGCTGGAGACAACAAGATCACAATTTAGACATCTCCCTTATCCAAGAGACTACTTATAATGTTGTTACTTGATTGAGTGTTTTGTTGTTAACACTTCTATCAACTTTCAGAGGGACTTTGTATAATCAAAACTGACACAGTACAGAGGTAAAACTGCAGTGCACTTGACCACATTTTTAAAGCAAACATCTATGTATATCACATATTAACTCTTACAGCTTAGACTGACACTTAACCAGTGAGTTTATCTGCTGACAATAAGTGCTGGAGATATAATTTTGACTTACTTAACACCAGTAATTTAATCTTATGACTGAATAAAAGTATACTGGAGAACATATCAAAATAATGGAAGCTGCTAAGATTTAAACTATTATGTATGAAAATGTTACAGGTTAAAATTCCTAACCCATTTTGCAGTAAATAGACAAAATGTATTTAAACTATGGGGTAACACCTTTATTATGTCAAAAAGGTGTTTAAGAAGCTTGTTTTTCCTCTAACATCAGAGGATAGCTATGATGATCCATGCACTGCAAGAGTATTATTTTATCCTGGTAATTGCTTTATGACTGTATATAGAAATATTTAATTCAAATCATTAACTGGCATTACAACAATATTTCTCAGAAAAGTTGTTTTATAGTTAATGACTAGATAGAACGCATCATTGAGAGGATACATTTATCAAATGTCAAGTGCTTTAGCTATAATACAAGTGTCTCCTCGAATTAATCCCCAATGAATTTACTGCTTACTAAACTTGCAGACTAATATTGGCATCTTTTCATGTAGTCATATTGGAACATGAAAATACAGGTCTGCTGATTAGGAACAATCAGGCTCTCAACTGCTAGACAATACATTTGTCTGCAGAAAGGTTTAAGAATTATAGTTGCATTGTCAAGCATTTTTGTTTACACTAACAGTAACATGATATACCCACATACACTAGTATTGTGTCATTCTTGATAATGTAAAAAGCCAGGTAATATTATAAAAAGGGTGAAGCCACAGCCAGGTAATATAATAAGAAGAGTACAGCCGCAGTCATTATTCAGATGAGCAAATGGGAACAGCATTAGCCATCTAAGGATGGATAGCTCGTTGAGTACCTGCCACAATGTATGTTCATAATGTATGGTAACTTAGTAATAAATTAGGGTGTGGGCTAAGCCTCTCCCTCTTCTACTCAAATTAGATTTAATACAATATGTGTGTGGAACACAGATGCTTCGACAAAGTTCAAAGCTATATGGGATATAAATATTGTATAATTGACACATTGGGTTAAATCCACTGTTGTTATGTTACTTATTATAGTTGTTTATATAATTATTGCTTCTACTTTCTCTACTTATTATAGTTGTTTATATAATTATTGCTTCTACTTTCTCTATCTAGTATATTATACTGTTATTTAAATGTTTGATTTGCTAAATGTACATTTAACCTTCTTGTTGCATCCCATATGTCCACTTGAGGGCATATTTTGGTAGCAGGACATTAGTAGTATTTTGTAGGAGCACCAGTGTGGGAAATGGCAATTTTCCTTAAAATAAACTTGTCAGTTGCTTGACATTTACTAGTTTCTTTAGAGAATTTGTAAAACAGCAGTGATTTTATTTGCTGATAATTCATTTCTGTTCTTTAAACTCTGCTGTATAAAACATAGTAAGGGATAGCTAAAATGTCTGGAAATCTAAACTGATAGAAAGACAAGCAGATATATGTCCTTATCTATCAAGGTGCTAGAAGACATCAGTAGCCATAAACTGAAAGTGCTTCAAAAATATATATCTGTGTATATTTATATGAACCTTTTATATTATTTACGTTTCCTTAGAAGGAATTTAGGTTTCTGTATCTTTAAATGTGAACCTAGCTTATTTTCTGACTAGACGTCAATTAGAAAGAGTCAGGGGATGGCATACACAAGTAAATGCGACAAGCAATAAGTAACTCAAGTTTCTAGTGATGTTTGTGGCTGTTAAATTGTCTCGAGAACCAAGCGGGAAAAGGTATGTGTTTTTTCTTTTCCCTTCTCTTACTTGGTGACAAACTCATGTAGTGTGCACGCGAGCACTCTAGTTTTATACTAATATTTCTTCAATGCTGCTGTTTGCAGTATTTTGCTTTTTTATTTCTTTTGCAGTTTTACATTATGGTACCATATCCTTGTTATACTTAACTTCTTCATTGTTTCACTGACAGCAGATTGTGACTGAATTGTGGGGAACAATGCTTCAATTCACCTACCCACTGTAGACTTAGTATTAAACTAAAGCATATTTTTTTCACAAAAACTGTGACTGATATAAATCTTGTAGCATGTAAAATGTATAATGTATAGAGTGCAAAAAAAAAATTTCACAGAGAATATATGCTTCAACTATTATAAACTAAAATGAAATCTGCTTTTCAAGTGTGCACACATTAGCAGTGTTTTCATCTAAAAACACATTTCCTTATTTGGATAGTAGATTGCTAAATTCAACTTCCTACATAAGGAAAAACAAAATCCAGTTTTTAAATTTGAACAGAAAGGACTACTTTGTTCTCCGAAGAAGAAAGAAAGCAACTGCCAGCTGAATTTAACAACTACTTAACTACATTTGCAACAGAATCTTTTACAATTTTTGTTACCTATTCTATAATTGTAAGTTTGCATTTAATTGTATCTACTATGCATTTCCACTTGCTGCTCTAATTGTTAATATTTTTTATTTATGTATTTTTTGTGTGAATTTTCATATTGTTAATTCTCTGTTATACATTCTATGTTTATGGAGCTTTTCTCCCTGGCCTCCACTGAAAATGGGCTCTTAATGGCCCAATGGACTAGTAAACAAACGCCAATAAATGAATAAATAAATAAATAAATTGAATGCTCTTCAATTGTGCATGGTAGGTTGCTTTATTTTTTCTTTTTTAAAACAGAACCCAAATTAGATTCAATTTAACCATGAGACTGCATCTCCACTGTTTGGATTTCTAAGTCAAAGGTGGCCAGAATTCAGTATTTCTCTTTATATAATGGCAGTGTTAAGAGATGTTGTTACTTATGATTCTTATTTATGTATTTGCGTAAGTTTAAAGCTGCTTGTATATTTCAATTTACAAGTAATCTCCGTGGTATCCCTGAAGTCTCAAACAACCCACTAAACAAGTACAGTGGGTCCAAAAACAAAACAGTGTAAGAAACTTCTCTGTGTGGAAGATTTTCAGTCCATATAACTTTAGTTAATCACTGTATAGTAATCAGATCAGACAATTATAGTAGAAGTAGCAAACTTAAACTTGTCTTAAGTAAAAAAAAAAAAAAAAAAAAAAAATATATATATATATATATATATATATAAATATAATATGAAATATTGTACAGAATTACCAAGTATTCGAAAGTAATCCAAGCAAGGCAGGCAGTCTGTTTCCAGTCGAAAATCCTTTATTAAGTACACAGACAAGAGATCCAAGTAAAACAAAATTAACAGAGTAATAGTTTCCTCACAAGCTTTCTAAATATATATATATATATATATATATATATATATATATATATATATATATATATATATACTTTTTATCAGGCAAGGGAGTGGTTTATTGTGCTGTAAAACAAAGCATTATTGGTACACATGTTAAATTCACATCCCTTCCCCCATCAGTGTGACATTCAAGCTGGTCCTGCCCTACTTACTAGCTGTCATAATACTGTAACCCTTATGTACTTTAAATAAAATTTATAATGATGTGGTACCTCTTATTTAACTAGATTATTAAGTCTGTGATTTTATCCAAGACAATATACTACATGGCTGGAAATATATCAACTTTAGTCCCTTTGGCAATCAAAAAATATATATAAATATATACATATACACTTTGCATGTAAAAAATCAATTGTAAAAATCATATTCTATTTTCATAACCTATTGTTAACAAAGATCGCTTTCATCCTTCTAGACTTCTTCAGGTCTGTGTACAAGAACCCTAAAAACTATCTGTAAAAATATTATTGTATAAGGTGAACTGAATGCACTCTCCTTGGAAATTACAGACTAAAGAGTGGCTAATATGCCTTGTGGATGCCACATATGGCAGAGAGCAGTACCTAACTCTCATCCCATAAAGGTCTGGGTATGCATGACTAACTGTGATCCCCTGGGGAATTAAATGATTTCAACTGTATATGATGAGATCTCCTCCTGATGACCCCACCCTGAATCTCTTCAGCCTTGGTTAAATCCAACCATATATCAGTAATTTTTCTCTGGTAGACCTAGTGGTACCACTGCACCACTAATGAGGCTGTACTTAGAGACTTCTCCAGGACAAACTTACTTCAGCTTGTAGAAGACCAACTCAAAATTCACTAAAATCCCCAATAAACAGACCAAAGTGAGAGGGCTACTGCATTCACTTCTGATTTACAGCACGTAAACAGCTGCATAGAAAATAAGCACCCATCCACCCTTTATACAATAGAAAATTCAAAAATAAACCTCACTGGCGGAATTCTCATATTAAAAACTAAATAACAAAAGAAGGAAATTAAGAAAAGTTGTTAGAAATCCCGAACTTTGTACCTCAAGCTCACACTTGAAACATGACAGCAAGAAACTTAATAGCACAATTAGAAAATGTAAAACAGAGTAGAGGAAACTACATCTCTTTTTTCAGTTATGTCAAGGAATTAAGAAATAATGTCTGCCAATACACTGAGCTCATCCATAATATCACACCTTCTGATTCGAAGGATAGCACCAACTCACACTGTTGCTCTTTCTATCACTGAAAATCTAGTTTTCCCTGAAATCACCTTGGAACAAGTGCAGTAATCTATGTCAAACACTAAAAATAATACCTCCATGGGACCAGGCAACATACTAGGCTGCATTCTCATCAGTGCCAACTATGTTCTATGTAAGCATCTATTTAAGCTGCTCATCCTCACCTTATTCAAAGAATCTGTGCCTGATGCCTGCAGAACAAACACTGTGACTCCCCTATACAAGGGCAGCCCCTCTACAGACATGGGTAATTATAGGTCCATCAACTTCACCAGCCTTATATGAAAAGCCATGTAACATATCACAGCAAAACTCATTTGTATGGATCTAAACAACTTAACTAATCTAGACCACAATCAGTCTGGTTTTGTGAGGGGTAGATCCTTTTTTCTAAACCTACCAAGCTTCTTTGAAAAAGTTACAGAGGTTATAGACAGTAATTCCTCCATGTATGCTGCTTAACTTGACTTGGCTAATGCTTTTGGCACTGGGACTGTCTGCTGGATTGCACACCTGCTATCCAACATATTCAAATTTCTAAAAGTTTCTGATAACCTCTCTGAAGATAGCATTGTAACACGTGGTGTTGAGATGGAACAGTATTGGGCCTTCTCATGTTTGAACCAGTAAGCAACGTGGTGCACGTACGGCAACTGCTCAGCTGTGAAATCAACACTGAAAGAAAAAGAATAGCCAGCAGAAATGATGGAGTACAGAAAAAAGCTTTAATAAAACAAATAATCAGGTAGAGGATAAAATGCCCAACTACCTATCTCTTCTCAGACCGGTTTCGGCTACAATAGCCTTCTTCAGTGAAAATAGTAAAGCACATAATAACCATTCAAATGCATATATTTATATGTAATAACATAAAGGTAGTTCATTGGTAAATTAGAAATGGTCATTAAGACCAGGTGGGAATAAAGCCCCTAATTTAATGATCCATTTGCGTTCTCTGAAATTAACTAAATCATGCCAAACTGATTTATCTCTACATTTACCTGCAATGCAGTCAATAACAGTAAATTGAAAAGAAGCAGAATTATGTTTACAGACATGTTTAAACAGGGCATTATTGGGACGCTTGTTCCTGATGTCACTAAGATGCTCCCCAATCCTGAGGCAAAAAGGTCTAGAGGTCTGTCCTACACAGAATGAGGAGCATGTACAAGTGGCTAGGTAAATGACCCACTCTGTACTACAATTGGCCCAAAAATTGATATTGAAAATTTCAGATGTATTGTGACTGCTAAATTCCCTTGTATGTTGAACTTTATTACAATGAGAACAGTGGCCATGTGGTATACAACCCAGCACTGGGCCACGTCTCAATGTATATTGGGTAGAAACAATAGAGTTGGGACCCACCCTCTTATAATGGCTAAACAGGGAACCCAATGTCCGACCTCTCCTAAAAGAAAAACAGCATTTGTCCCTCAAGTAAGAGTGTAATCTCCCCTCTGCCATCAAAATATTCCAGTGTCTGTTAATAATATTCATGAACCCATGTGTGTTATGTCCATACTTGGTCACCAGACGAACCAGAGAATTGGATAAATCCTTATGTTTATCCTTGTATCGTAACAAGTCAACTCTGTTCTGATTTGAAGCCCAGTGGCAAACAGTGCTAACAGTACCTGGGGGTAACCTCTCTCACGAAACCTACATATTAGATCATCTCTAGTGATCTCAAAAGTTTGTTGGCTTGAACAAATCCTTTTGGCTCTTACGAATTGTGACTTGGGGATATTCTGGATGATATGTCAGGGGTGAAAGCTGGTAGCATGTAAAAGTGAATTATATTCAGGAAATTTCCCATACACCCAGGTGGAAAGAGTGTCATCAGGATTCCTGCTAACCTCAACATCAAGAAAAACAATCCTGGATTTATGACAATTTACTTTGAACTCAATTCCCCACACATTGTCATTGAGATAGCCAATAAATTCCTGAAGATAAATATCATCCGACTTCCACACCAACCAACAATCATCCAGATATCATCTCCACATATCTAATTCATCCATGTATATATTATGATTAGAATCATAAATCATAACCTCCTCAATATAGGCCATAAAAAGGTCCGCATAAATGGGTGCGAAAGAGACACCTATTGCTGTACCCTTGACCTGTCAAAAGCATTGGTCCTGGAAGTAGAATATGTTGCTAGTAAGAACGTATTCAGCCAAGCACACTAAAAAAGTATTAAAGCCTGGTTGGTAAAAACCAGATCTTCCCAACCAATAGTCCAAAGCCTGCAAACCTGCCCAATGTAGGATATTTGTGTATAGAGAGGTTACATCCAAGGTACATAGCAACCAGTGTGGCTCCAACTGTGTGTCACAAATAATATACAAAAACTGAGTAGTGTCCTGGATTCTAGCTTGTATTAGAGGTAGTAGTGGTTTTAGATAATAAGTCAAATATTCAGATAAGGGTTCAGTAATTGAGCCACGCCCTGATACAACTGGTCTTCCAGGTGGGCATCTAACATCCTTGTGTATTTTAGGTAAAAGATAAAAATATTGTTTACACGGAGATGAAACCGACAACTGATGTCTGTCTGCCTCCGTAATGATACCCTCTTCCTGGGCCTGTATCAGGAATGAGTCGATTTTGGTTTTAAAGTGACTAGTTTGGTCCAATGGCATAGCCATATAATATTTTTTATCCCCCAATTGTGTCATTGCTTCCTCATAATACTTGACCCTGTCCTGAATCACTACCGCCCCACCCTTATCTGCTTGTACTATGACAATTTCTTTGTTGTTCTTAAGTTCCTCTATACATTGTACCTCCTCTTTAGAAAGGCTGTTATAAGATACCTGGAAATCTTTGAGGTTACAATGTAGATCCTTCAGGACATTAGCTTGAAAAGTGGATACTAGATGTGACATGGGTGGAACAAAAGATTTTTTTAAATCTAAACCCTGGAACTGCCTGAAGAGTGTCATTTTCAAAAAACAATTTCAAATTAAGTAAATGACAAAAATTAACCACATCTTGTGCTAAGGTGTATTCTGGAACAAAAAAGCTGGGAACAAAATTAAGCCCTTTGTTAAGAACTTTAATTTGTAAATCATTGAGGTGTGCAGATGAAATATTATGTACATTCATACTATTTATTAATGTTCTATCATCAATTTTAACAGACCAACCCTCCATGGGTTTGACCTTTTTTGTGTTTCCTCCCCCCTCGTCTGTATCTGAACCCAAAGGGTGTGACAAACTCCTCCTCTTGGGATCAAGTGAGGAATCTGTGTGGTTCCCTTCCCCTTCAGTGTTGGTGGACGTGTCCTCCCCTGATGTGTAGCTCAAAGATTCCGAGCTACGTTTCAGAATATATTTGGGTCTTTTCCTCTTGGGGACCAAAGGTTTTTTATTATTAGGAAACTTAAAAGTAACACTCCTAGGCATATCAAATGGTTTACCTCTTTCATAATCTCCTATATCCCTTTGGAACTTTTTCAATTTTTTATCCTTTAGAACCTGTTCTAACTTAAGTAATTCTGTTGTTAACTGGTTCACCCGGGAAGTGAAAGATCCACTAGATTCAAATTTATTGGCCTCCATACAAATAGTTTCTACCTCCTGAATACCTAGTTTGACCGCCGGTTCATAAAAATTGGCTAAAGCATCCACAAAACTCAGGGATGCTGATTGTTGGATCTGTCTCCATTCATCCGTTAATTGTTCATCAATATTATGTACCAAAGGTTGTACTTTAACCCTTAAGCCACGTGGTGTAATTTTTTTTAACTTGGTAAGCCTTGAACAGGCATAAATGCCAAACATTGGTCTGAAGACCTTTCATACTTTTACCCAACTTAAAAAACAATGATTCACATAATTTATCTGGGTCTTGAACTGACCCCAAAGAATCGTTGCCTGTATCCGATAAACCCAAACCAAAAATGGTCAGATCATTCATATCAGATACTAGGCCTTTTACAAGAGGAGTCAACGCCATGTTGCAAGAAACAAATATTAACTTCCACAAAAACGTTAGTGAATCAAACAATTCTGCTAACAGCAAGAATAAAACTGATATATATATATATATATATATATATATATATCCTGTCCAAAACTGCCCTGTTGGACAGAAAAAGTATCTATCAAACAACACGAAAATCGGTACCCTATATTCCTATAACTTGAAGCCTAAAGTTAAATAGAATTAAAAATGCATGGTAGATCATGTATACTGGTGGATATTAAATATAACCATAGACATATTCAAAAAAAGAATCTGACAATGATAGCAAGCAAAGATACAATAGTCAGCCCTTGTGATCTAACCCGAATAACATAGAAAAATCACAATGCTGCGTACCGAACCACACAAAAAAACACTAAATGTGGATCTAGAAATGGTCAAAATTGTCAACTCCTGTTTATAAAGTGTCCACAGAGACCAGAAAATAAATAATCTTGATACACATGTATTGATGATACAATGGCTAGCCCCTGTGGTCATATAGACATGATCCTCTAAATCAAATAACCACACTGCTGCGTATCATCATAGTAAAGTTAGGGCCTTATTAGTTAGCCCAAAATAATTCAAAATATCCACTCAATATCATAACCACCTACAAATTCCAAAAACATGTATCCTGGACTCAACTGCCGTGTTGATATAGAAACCCTCATAAAAATATATATGACTCCAATAATGAAGTCTATATAAATTGCTGTAAGCAGAAATGACAATTTTCAAAAACCTTTACTTGAAGAAAAAATATAGTTGTTATAATGTATATTGCTACCAGGTTGAACCCATGGAACCATATAACAACATTGGTACTACCAAGAGGCTAAATGTTGAAATACTAAGAAACTAAAGGAGACCCGGCCCCCAAGGGAAAAGATGATCCAAATCAAGCACCACTAAAGAATCACTTAGAAGAAAATACAGAAGATCATACTAAATATTAGAAAACAAAATACCTATAGTTCAAACATTGATATATGTTTTATAAGTATACTAAGATTATGCATTCACACAATGCCCCTAAAGTCACCAATGTGTTACCATAATATATAAACCTTAGATTCTGAACCACAGTTGAAATAAATAGTAAATTGCACATAGATTGTTAAACAAACCAAGTTATATATATATATTACATGGTAGGTAAAAACATAATGAGAACCCACTGTTAACCATAGATATGCAAACTAAACAAAAAATGCCGAAGTCAACCGGTTGTTCCCTTTGTAGCAGTAACACAATCTTTCCCATATAAACAATACACTGAAAATATATACCTAGGAAAAATCCCTTTAGTACATAAGTAACCTGCATGTTATATAAAAATGTGAAAAATAAATATGATAAATATGGCGATAGCACCATCTATAGAAAGGTTATTAACATGGCATGTAGTAACCCCCAAAACAAAATTTACAGCAAAAAATTTGGCAAAAATTATAATTATGAGTCCCCCCAGAGGAGAGAATCGTAACTGTAAACTTTGTGGACACGGCAGAAACCTGTTGTGTAACCATGAAGAAAAATTAAATAATAAAACACATAAATATCATACAATTCCCTCAACCCCACTGTATAGAAACAATAATCGCAATATGTCCAAAAACTCATATCAATGATCCAAAACTAGATAAAAAATATTCATAGCTTTGTATTTGACCATAAACACCTAATCCAAAAAAAAAAGCGAGTCGATCAAAAATGAAAGCACAAAGTCACCTGTAGTTGTTAATCCATAAGTGACAAAACACATAGATCTGCCATCCTTACACAGTCCCGCTACTTTCAAAAACTGGAGGTATCAGTAGTAGTCCCAAAACTAGATGAAGTAAAAGTAGTTGAATATCCAAAATCCGGAAAAAAGCAAAGGAGCCCATATGACAATTTAGTCCATGGCTTGCTTGTACATCCGTAAAGAACAGGAGGCCAAGAAAACAAAATGCAAGGAATACATGTAAGAACCGATGTATACTGAGCAATACATCCACCAAACAAAACGACCCAGTCAAACAACCAAAAAACTCCTAACCAACTGCCCAAATGTTGGTAAAAATAATAAGTCTTCCACTGAAGAGGAGGGAAACCACCAGACGCCAACAGCACCAAAGGGAAGGAAGAACCAGGAATCTACCTACCTATCTCATCTCATTTAATGAATGTGTGTTAGGTCCATACTTGGTCACCTATAATGCCCTGTTTAACATGTCTGTAAACATAATTCTGCTTCTTTTCAATTTACTGTTATTGACTGTATTGCAGGTAAATGTAGAGATAAATCAGGTTGGCATGATTTACTTAATTTCAAGGAATGCAGATGGATCATTAAATTAGGGGCTTTATTCCCACCTGGTTTTAATGACCATTTCTAATTTACCAATGAACGGCCTTTATGTCATTACATATAAATATATGCATTTGAATGGTTATTATGTGCTTTACTATTTTCACTGAAGAAGGCTATTGTAGCCGAAACCGGTCTGAGATGAGACAGGTAGTTGGGCATTTTACCCTCTACCTGATTATTTGTTTTATTACAGCTTTTTTCTGTACTCCACCATTTCTGCTGGCTATTCTTGTTCTTTCAGTGTCGATTTCACAGCCGAGCAGTTGCCGTACGTGCACCACGTTGCCTCCTGGTTCTTCCTTCCCTTTGGTGCTGTTGGCGTCTGGTGGTTTCCCTCCTCTAGAGTGAAAGATTTCTTATTTTTACAGACATATGGGTAGTTGGTTAGGAGTTTTTGGGTCGTTTGACTGGGTCGTTTTGTTTGGTTGATGTATCGCTCAGTATACATCAGTTCTTACATGTATTCCTTGCATTTCGTTTTTGTGGCCTCCTGTTCTTTACGAATCTACAAGCAAGCCATGGACTAAATTGTCGTATGGGCTCCTTTGCTTTTTTCCGGATTTTGGATATTCAACTACTTTTACTTCATCTAGTTTTGGGACTACTACTGATACCTCCAGTTTCTGAAAGTAGCGGGACTGTGTAAGGGATGGCAGATCTATGTGTTTTATCACTTATGGATTAACAACTACAGGTGACTTTGTGATTTCATTTTTGATCAACTCACTTTTTCACCTTTTGGATTAGGTGTTTATGGTCAAATTCAAAGCTATGAATATTTTTCATCTAGTTTTGGATCATTGATATGACTTTTTGGACATATTGCGATTATTGTTTCTATACAGTGGGGTTGAGGGAATTGTATGATGTTTATGTGTTTTATTATTTAATTTTTCTTCATGGTTACACAGCAGGTTTCTGCCGTGTCCACAAAGTTTACAGTTACGATTCTCTCCTCTGGGGGGACTCATAATTATATTTTTTGCCAAATTTTTTGCTGTAAATTTTATTTTTGGGGTTACTACATGCCATGTTAATAACCTTTCTACAGATGGTGCTAGCGCCATATTTATCATATTTATTTTTCACAATTTTATATAGCATGCAGGTTACTTATGTACTAAAGGGATTTTTCCTAGGTATATATTTTCAGTGTATTGTTTATATGGGAAGGATTGTGTTACTACTATAAAGGAAACAGCCAATTGACTTCAGCATTTTTTTGTTTAGTTTGCATATCTATGGTTAACAGTGGGTTCTCATTATGTTTTTACCTACCATATAATATATATATAACTTGGTTTGTTTAACAATCTATGTGCAGTTTACTATTTAATTCAACTGTGGTTCAAAATCTAAGGTTTATATATTATGGTAACACATTGGTGACTTTAGGGGCATTGTGTGAATACATAATTTTAGTATACTTATAAAACATATATCAATGATTGAACTATAGGTATTTTGTTTCCCTATATTTAGTATGATGTTCTGCATTTTCTTCTAAGTGATTCTTCAATGGAGCTTAATTTGGATTATCTTTTCCCTTGGGGGTCGGGTCTCCTTTAGTTTCTCAGTATTTCAGCATTTAGCCTTTGGGTAGTATCAATGTTGTTATATGGTTACATGGGTTCAACCTGGTTGCAATATACATTACAACAACTATATATTTTTTCTTCTATTAAAGGTTTTTGAAAATTGACATTTCTGCTTACAGCAATTTATACAGATTTCATTATTGGAGTCATATATATTTTTATGAGGGTTTCTATAACAACACGATAATTGAGTCCAGTATATATGTTTTTTGGAATTTGTAGGTGGATATTTTGAATTATTTTGGGCTAACTAATAAGGCCCTAACTTTACTATGATGATATGCAGCAGTGCGGTTATTTGATTTTGAGAATCATGTTTATATGACCACAGGGGCTAGCTATTGTATCATCAATACATGTGTATTAAGATTATTTATTTCCTGGTCTCTGTGGACACCTTATAAACTGGAGTTGACAATTTTGGCCATTTCTAGATCCACATTTAGTGGTTCTTTGTGTGGTTCGGTACGCAGCATTGTGATTTTTCTGTGTTATTCAGGTTAGATCACAAGGGCTGACTATTGTATCTTTGCTTGCTATCATTGTCAGATTCTTTTTTTGAATATGTCTATGGTTATATTTAATATCCACCAGTATACATGATCTACCATGCATTTTTAATTCTATTTAACTTTAGGCTTCAAGTTATAGGAATATAGGGTACCAATTTTCGTGTTGTTTGATAGATACTCTTTCTGTCCGACAGGGCGGTTTTGGACAGGATATATATATATATATATATATATATATATATATATATATATATATATATATATATATATATCAGTTTTATTCTTGCTGTTAGAATTGTTTGATTCACTAACGTTTTTGTGGAAGTTAATATTTGTTTCTTGCAACATGGCGTTGACTCCTCTTGTAAAAGGCCTAGCATCTGATATGAATGATCTGACCATTTTTGGTTTGGGTTTATCGGATAAGGGCAACGATTCTTTGGGGTCAATTCAAGACTCAGATAAATTATGTGAATCGTTTTTTAAGTTGGGTAAAAGTATGAAAGGTCTTCGGATCAATGTTTGGCATTTACACCTGTTCAAGGCTTACCAAGTTAAAAAAATTACACCACGTGGCTTAAGCGTTAAAGTACAACCTTTGGTACATAATATTGATGAACAATTAACGGATGTATGGACACAGATCCAACAATCAGCATCCTTGAGTTTTGTGGATGCTTTAGCCAATTTTTATGAATGGGCAGTCAAACTAGGTATTCAGGAGGTAGAAACTATTTGCATGGAGGCTAATAAATTTGAATCTAGTGGATCTTTCACTTCCCGGTTGAACCAGTTAACAACAGAACTACTTAAGTTAGAACAGGTTCTAAAGGATAAAAAATTGAAAAAGTTCCAAAGGAATATAGGAGATTATGAAAGAGGTAAACCATTTGATATGCCTAGGAATGTTACTTTTAAGTTTCCTAATAATAAACCTTTGGCCCCCAAGAGGAAAAGACCCAAATCTATTCTGAAACGTAGCTCGGAATCTTTGAGCTACACATTAGGGGAGGACACATCCTCCAACACTGAAGGGGAGGGGAACCACACAGATGCCTCACCTGATCCCAAGAGGAGGAGTTTGTCACACCCTTTGGGTTCAGATACAGACGAGGGGGGGAGGAAACACAAAAAAGTTCAAACCCATGGAGGATTTGGAAGGTCTGTTAAAATTGATAATAGAACATTAATAAATAGTATGAATGTACATAATATTTCATCTGTACACCTCAATGATTTACAAATTAAAGTTCTTTACAAAGGGCTTAATTTTGTTCCCGGCTTTTTTGTTCCAGAATGCACCTTAGCACAAGATGTGGTTAATTTTTGTTGTTTACTTAATTTGAAATTGTTTTTTGAAAATGACACTGTTCAGGCAGTTCCAGTATTTAGATTTTAAAAAAATCATATTTTGTTCCACCCATGTCACATCTAGTATCCACTTTTCAAGCTAATGTTTTGAAGGATCTACATTGTAACCTCAAAGATTTCCAAGTATCTTATAACAACCTTTCTAAAGTGGAGGTACAATGTATAGAGAAACTTAAGAACAACAAAGAAATTGTCATAGTACAAGCAGATAAGGGTGGGGCTGTAGTGATTCAAGACAGGGTCAAGTATAATGAGGAAGCAATGAGACAATTGGGGGATAAAAAATATTATATAGCTATGCCACTGGACCCAACTAGTCACTTTAAAACCAAAATTGACTCATTCCTGATACAGGCCCAGGAAGAAGGTATCATTACAGAGGCAGATAGACATCAGTTGTCGGTTTCAACTCCGTGTAAACAATATTTTTATCTTTTACCTAAAATACACAAGGATGTTAGATGCCCGCCTGGGAGACCAATTGTATCAGGGAGTGGCTCAATTACTGAACCCTTAACTGAATATTTGACTTATTATCTAAAACCACTATTACCTCTAATACGAGCTAGAATCCAGGACACTACTCAGTTTTTGGATATTATATGTGACACACAGTTGGAGCCACACTGGTTGCTCTGTACCTTGGATGTAACCTCTCTATACACAAATATCCCACATTGGGCAGGTTTGCGGGCTTTGGACTACTGGTTGGGAAGATCTGTTTTCTACCAACCAGGCTTTAATACTTTTTTAGTGTGCTTGGCTGAATATGTTCTTACTAGCAACATATTCTACTGCCAGGACCAATGATTTTGGCAGGTCAAGGGTACAGCAATGGGTGCCTCTTTCGCACCCATTTATGCGGACCTTTTTATGGCCTATATTGAGGAGGTTATGATTTATGATTGTAATCATAATATATACATGGATGAATTCGATATTTGGAGACGATATCTGGATGACTGTTGGTTGGTGTGGAAGTCGGATGATATTTATCTTCAGGAATTTATTGGCTATCTCAAAGACAATGTGTGGGGAATTGAGTTCAAAGTAAATTGTCATAAATCCAAGATTGTTTTTCTTCTTGATGTTGAGGTTAGCAGGAATCCTGATGACACTCTTTCCACCCGGGTGTATAGGAAATTTCTTGAATATAAGTCACTTTTACATGCTACTAGCTTCCACCCCCGACATATCATCCAGAATATCCCCAAGTCACAATTCCTAAGAGCCAAAAGGATTTGTTCAAGCTAACAAACTTTTGAGATCACTAGAGATGATCTAATATGTAGGTTTCATGAGAGAGGTTACCCCCCAGGTACTGTTAGCACTGCTTGCCACTGGGCCTCAAATCAGAACAGAGTTGACTTGTTACGATACAAGGATAAACATAAGGATTTATCCAATTCTCTGGTTCATCTGGTGACCACGTATGGACGTAACACACATGGGTTCATGAATATTATTAACAGACACTGGAATATTTTGATGGCAGAGGAGAGATTACACTCTTACTTGAGGGACATATGCTCTTTTTCTTTTAGGAGAGGTCGGACATTGGGTTCCCTGTTTAGCCATTATAAGTGGGTGGGTCCCAACTCTATTGTTTCTACCCAATATACATTGAGAGGTGGCCCATTGCTGGGCTGTATACCATGTGGCCACTGTTCCCATTGTAATAAAGTTCAACATACAAGGGAATTTAGCAGTTGCAATACATCTGAAATTTTCAATATCAATTTTTGGGCCAATTGTAGTACAGAGTGGGTCATTTACCTAGCCATTTGTACATGCTCCTCATTCTATGTAGGACAGACCTCTAGGCCTTTTCGCCTCAGGATTGGGGAGCATCTTAGTGACATCAGGAACAAGCGTCCCAATAATGCCCTGTTTAAACATGTCTGTAAACATAATTCTGCTTCTTTTCAATTTACTGTTATTGACTGTATTGCAGGTAAATGTAGAGATAAATCAGGTTGGCATGATTTACTTAATTTCAAGGAATGCAAATGGATCATTAAATTAGGGGTTTTATTCCCACCTGGTCTTAATGACAATTTTTAATTTACCAATGAACTGCCTTTATGTCATTCCATATAAATATATGCATTTCAATGGTTATTATGTGCTTTACTATTTTCACTGAAGAAGGCTATTGTAGCCGAATCCGGTCTGAGATGAGATAGGTAGTTGGGCATTTTACCCTCTACCTGATTATTTGTTTTATTAAAGCTTTTTTCTGTACTCCACCATTTCTGCTGGCTATTCTTGTTCTTCCTTCTCCTGTTTGACAATTATTTTGCAGAAATTCATGCAATATTCCAGAAGTGAAGTTGGCCAAGTCTGTTGATGACTGCAAGCTGGGCAATGTTAGCCACTCGTTCACAAGCATTAAGCATCTACAGTAAAGCCTGGAATATGCACATACCTGCTATAACAAAAAAATGGTCTTGAACTAAATGCAAAAAAAAAAAAAAAATGCAATATAGCAGTGCTGAGAAAAAAAATACCCCATCTTATATGTTACAAAGATTACTCCTCTTCAGACAGATATGGTCATAAGAGACCTGTGTACGTATATGGATGGCACTCTTTCATTTGATCATCATGCTTCCTCTATAGTCAAGAGACTCCTTCTATATGGCCCATGTTACTTTCCAAGGGAATATCTTCAAGTTTGAAAGAAGTTATCTTACCACTGCACTTTTCCCCTATCAGACTCATCACTGAAAACAATGTCTCCTTTATTATGTACAAATCCAAGGATGTCATTTAACTGGAAAGGCCTAAAATTTTCAAGCAAAGAGAAAATTAAAAGCAATAATTCATTCAGCTGTCTCCCAATACTCAGTAGCCTATGGACCACTGAAAAGTGACCTGTGTCTTAAATTTTAAGCTATGAAAGACCAATTCTATTTTAGCCCCCCCCCCATTTCTTCACAAAATCAGTGTCTCTTTAAACAGCAGCACTAGGGACAAATCTCCATCAAGAATTACACAAAATTCACTCTAGGCTAGATTCTTAACTTAAAGTATTCCCAGCCTATGGACTACACTATCACTCCACATAAAAATTACTCCTCAAATTGTGAAACCAAAACAGTTAAAAAAAAACAGAAAATGGCAGCAGCAGAACCACAGCAACACTGTTTTTATTGTAGATAGAGTGAGCGCTTTTGTTGGTGTACTCCACCAACTTCATCAGACAAATGACATCACATATAGTTGCAGTTTAAATACTTTCAAACTGCCATATCAATTACACAATTAAAACCATTTTTTTTTTAAAAACACATTGCAACAAAGAACGCCAAAGTGGGAATAAAACCTACATTACTAGTACTGTAACATAGTTAAATGTAAATGAGTTCTTTAATTTAGCAGAACATTGCAAAATCTTTATCATAAATAGAAACAGAAAAAGAAACATATATGGTTGAGACAAGCCAGCCAGGACGACAACAGTGTTACCTAGTCAAAGCTTATAAACTAGTCAAAGTCCAGCAGTTGACAGTCTCAATGGCCCAGTGGCAACAACGTTTAATGGGGGAAATAGCAACGGTGCTTATGGTACAGATGGCCGTCAAAAACTGGGTGCCATGCAGAGACTGTCACCAACTACCACACATAATCAAACTAGGAACGGACTTCTTCGCAACACTAATAATTTTTTAAGAGACACTGCCTTCTTCGGGAACAACCCGGGAGACACAACTGGAGCCAACAATGAATCTAACTCGGTAAGTGCACAACTTAATTTATTTGACTAAGTTGTACAAATTCCACAAGCTCCAATTGGAGGTGTCTTACCTGCAGGAAAGTATAAACAAGAAAGTTGTCCCTAAAGGACTTCGCCAATGGCGATATCCAGTAGGACTTGTAAATAATTCCACTTTTCACAAGAAATTGATTGTATTGTTTAATCAACAAGGTTTTGATTTTCTGGCTTTACTAATCCAGCATTATGGAGCACAGATTGCTGTTTTAAAATCTGAACTGGAACTATTAGAACATGCTGTCATTAACAACAATGACTTTGATAGATACAAGTACGATTATACTCGTATCTTTTCTAGCATTGAGGCTAGTTTAAACAGGGTAATAGAAACAAAAAAGAAAAAGCTTGCAAGGGATATTCATGATTATGGGAGAGGTACTGCCTACCCTCCACCCCTTCCATTGTATAACACTAATACTAACGAGGAAAGCTTTGGTTTAAGGGACTCCCTCGATAATGGGGCTGCAATCTTTAGTCCAGAGCACACCAACAATGGTGCGTCCACACCGGGGTTCGCAGAAGTGAGCGAATTAGAAATAACCAGCAAGCTAATAATGGTGTACAACAGGGCAATGCTGAGGGAGCCTACAACAATAATGGGCAGTCCAATTCCACGAACCAACAGGATTTTCCCAACAACCAAGGGAATCAGCAGAGGCACAACCAAAGCAATCACAACAGGTTCCAAGGTCCACGCAGGAAGCGTCAAAACCGGAGAAGGAAGTAGACTATGATTTACCTGCAATTTTGACAAACAATGAGGGTGACTTTAAGATATACAATTTTAGCACCCTAAATATTAACAAAGAGATCGTTAATGTTTTTGCAAAGGGGCTGACATTTGTGCCTGATAGAAGGGCTGATCTGGTCAAAACCATTCTGGACCTGAGAATGTTTGTGCGTAAGCTTAATTTAACTGCACTGTTTGGTAACAACCTAGCGCTTACAAGCACATTAAGAGTGCCTAGTTTATTCAACCCACCTATGCAAGCATACTTAGCTATGTTTGAGAAAGTAAGTGAGATGGACACTAGAGCGTTACTTGCTAAGGAAGTTCCAAGATTTGCTCCAACAACTAACTGTTCCAAGAGCGAGTTGGAATACACTGACTTACTGAACTCTTGTAATATTCGAGTTATGAAACCTGACAAGGGTGGGGGTCTGGTTTTCATGGATCAGTTTAATTACATAGATAGAATGGAAGCTCATGTGACATCTGATGTATATGAAATGGTTAGTTTGAACGAGCTTAACACCGCATATAAGAGGGTGAATAATGTACTTAATGATCTATTCCTTGATGGTAGCATTGACTTAGACACCTTGCAGTATTTAATTATGCCAGCTCCCATTTTACCTACACTATTCGGGTCTCCCAAATTGCATAAAATTATCCACAACCCCCCTTTTAAATCCATAGTGGATGGGAGAGGCTCAGTCACATATGCATGTGCTAAGTTTATTGATTGCAAACTCAAACCTTACATCAAGTCTGAATCACAAATATGCCATGATTCATGGAGTTTTCTTTATTGTATCAATAATTTAGCTTATCAGGATGGTTTTACCTTTCTCACAGTGGACATAAAAGATCTATATACAGTTATCCCACAGACACTAGATATTGAATGGGTCAGAGAATTCCTATATCTAAAAGGCATGGCTAGTAGTGATATAAACACCATTGAAACCTTGTTGGAGTTAGTACTGACTAACAACTTCTTGTGGTTTAATGGAATCATCTATCTACAGATGACGGGGATTGCCATGGGATCTCTATGTGGCAGTAGTTTTGCCAATTGTGTAATGGCTTTTTGGGAGAGGCATTATCTATTTAATGATGCTCTCTACAAGGAGAATGTTCTTTGGTACACAAGGTACCAAGATGATATGTGTTTCATCTGGAAAGGGGAAGTTGAGGTCATTGAGACCTTTATTTGTAACATCAAAAAATTCACTACATTTTTGGATTTCACCTATCAGATAGGACATAAGGATATCAACTACTTGGATGTGCTTCTAAGTAAGGATAGTTTGAACCAAAGATATAGAAAAACTATCTACTGCAAGCCCACTTATTCTAATGCCTTTCTACATTTTACCAGCAGCCACCCATTACATCACAAAAAGGCAATTGTGAAAGGGCAAGCGGTTAGGGCTGCTAGAGTGATCTCCTGCTATGGTGAATTTATAGATGAATGTACACTACTGAAGTCTATGTTTCTGAAAAGAGGTTACCCATTGGGGTTCCTCAATAACATATTTGAGGAAGTTGACAGGAAAAGAGTTGTAGGTCACTTCCGCCTGATTGTTTGCAAAGGGTATGAGCAAGAACACACAGAATGGGCAGTGAATGATGTAGTGATTAGGGATCATGCTAACGACAACACAACTAGCAGGTTCATTACAACATTTTCCCTAGACGCCACACATATTAGGGATATACTTAACAAAAACTGGTCCCTTATCAACAAGGATACTAGTCTTACCAAACTGGGACAACTACCTCTCATGACCTTTCAAAGGGGCCCTAACTTGAAAACCCTAGTGGAGAGAAATAAGGTAAACAAAAGAGGTACAGGCATGGCGAAATGCGGCAGATGCCCACAATGCAGATTCATTAGAATCACAAATAAGGTTAGATTAAGGGATAAAGAATATCATATAAGGGAAGGGGTAGGTTTAATTGTGAATCCCAAGGTGTGGTCTATGCAGCAACTTGTGTCTCCTGTGATGCATACTATGTTGGGAAAACGGAGAACAAAATCAAACAAAGGGTATATGAACATACCTACTGTATTGGGAAGAACACTACCAATGCTTTGGCAAGACACATTATACAACACTCCAACCATCAATTTCAGTTTGTGGTACTACAACAAGTAGAACACAATATTAGGGGTGGGCCTTGGGAACTCAGACTGGAGGAATGTGAATTGAGATGGCAGGTACGTACCTCGGCCCATGTGACCCCAGGGGTTAATGATTACGTTTCTATTAAATGCCTTCTCAAACTTAAGGCTCTGAACAGATAAGGCTATTCTAACTATGGCTTGTTTAATTTAATAACTTTAATAACATTATTAATACAACTTCACACTTTTAGCACTACTTACATTATACACTTTGTATTTTTTAGTGTATTTTCTGGTGCATTATTAGACTAGATTATAAACTTTGACTAGGTAATACTGTTGTCGTCCTGGTTGGCTTGTCTCAACCATATATATATTTTTCTTTTTCTGTATATATGTTTCTTTTTCTGTTTCTATTTATGATAAAGATTTTGCAATGTTCTGCTAATGTAAAGTACTCACTTACATTTAATTATGTTACAGTACTAGTAATGTAGGTTTTATTCCCACTTTGACATTCTTTGTTGCAATGTGTTTTTTTAGGGAATATCCCTTTAATTTAAAAAAAATGGTTTTAACTGTGTAATTGATATGGCAGTTTGAAAGTATTTAAACTGCAACTATATGTGATGTCATTTGTCACATAAAAATTACTACCTTATCTTACCTTTAAGGCTAGTCTTGATGATTGAATGGATAGACACACATATCCATCAGGTTTATCATTTATGCTCCTGATGAATTTGGAAAGTGAGTATTATTAAGTGTTTAAAAAGGACAGCAAGAACGTTTAAACATTTACTGGTTAAATGTAAACTTGGCTAGGTATCTTATGGTCCTTATAACTGTTTTTGTAGTATTGTTCCTATGTTTATTGTTGTTATATGCATGATACAGTTTAGCACCCATAAAGACAATGAAAAGAATATGTAAACATGCTTCCAAAAGCCATTCATAGCTCTGGACTAATTAACAAGAGAATGGATAGTAGGGCTTTGAGGTATTTGAGCCTTTCTGAAGGTTGCTGTGAAATCATAGATTTGGCATGGGGCCTGTGTCCACACAACCCACTCCCTTGGGTTCAAATGATACTGTTGACCTTTCTGGAGATGTGGATCACCATATCCAGGTTTTCCCATACAATCCTGGTGCTATATTTTAAGACAACCATTAAAAGTGGAATCAGCAAAAATGGCTGATGAGAAGAACTGTAAGACTTCTGAAGTTTACACTCAAGAGTGCATTACAGTTGGTTGGCTAACCTCTACACTGTCTCATAAGCTCCAGGAAACCTCTAAAGTTTGGGTTGCCTTAGGGAGGCCAAGACATTTGTCCACTCCATATTGTCTGTATTCTCAACAGGTGACTCCTATGGGAAATTGAACTGCTAAGTTTTTCTAACAACCTTATAGGCCTCTTAGGAGGACTCAGAGAAGGAAGAGACCTTTTAGTAGAGAAAACTAGTAGAGTTTTCAAGCACTGATGCTCCTTTATCATATTGCAGGGGTCTGAGTGGCTTGAAGGCCAAAAAACTCAGTCAAACATGTCTGCATACAACAGTGTTGACTAGGGTGCCAAAGAGTACCATAGGATGGTACTTCGCAGTCCTGACTTCAACACATATTAATAAATGTAAAGTCAACATTGGAAATGTAAGCATCCACCCTGTTGCTAAATGAGACTACATTGGTGCCTAGACTGGAAAATCCAACAGGCATTAATAGCCAGAGCCCAGAATCAGGTACTGGCATCAACCCTAATGTGACAAAAGCACAGGTGTCATTAGGGTCGATGACAAAGACATGAGACCCCACAGACATCACAAGGGTGGCTAATATTGATGCTGGGTAATATGGCACAGTAAGAAGGACTGGAAATGCATTTGTGCCAGGGGCAATGGAGCTAGTGTCCTGATGGTCAGGACAAAGTAGAACTGTGATATTGGCAAAAAAATATAGGCACAGGAGAAGCAGACCATGGGGGAAGTGAGTGATGTATGTCTCTCTGTGCCCTGAAACCAAAAGGGACAGAAACAGGGAACCAGACAATCTGCCAAGTGCTTTGTCAATGGCCTTTGCAGTCTGTCATAATCACTGATGCAGACAGCAGGAGAAGAGTTGTATCTTGGTGTAAATGAGTGAGTAAATCTCTTCAGGGTAGATTACACCACAGCAATAGGAGGCCTTTTAGCTGTACTTAGCAAGCCGTAGGCTGACTATACTACAATTATGGTAGCTGACAGAGCAATGGGAGAAAAAAAGAGGGAACTGACAAGAAACAGACTTGTCAGTCTTCCTCTTAAGGATAGGAAGGAAGAGGAAGTAGAAACTTCCTGTTGTGATAATCTGGACCTTTTAGAGGAGTTGAAGAAACAAAAGGTTTATCTGCTTCTAGTTGTGCATTAAGAAAACTTTCTAAGTGGTAAATTTGCAGGAGATCCCAAAAATGCTTGATCATAAGCCGGTTGCAATTCTTACACAACTGTCACATTTGTGAATTGTGTGGCTCTCTTAAATAATTAAGCACCTCACATGCCTCGGTTAGCATCATCACCTACAGCACACACACATCTAAGAAATGATTTGTGAGATGTTTTGAAAAAGATAACTAGTTCCAGGCCCTAACAACATAGGCAAAATTAATGTTTTGACTGGAAAAATGTCAAATGTGAGGTAATCCCCTAAATAGGGATTAGAAATGAAAGAATAAAAGAACAGACCTAATAAAAAAAGACTGTTATTTATAAAAAGTGAACTTGCCACAAATCAAGCAAATCCACTAAATCAAAGCTTACAATCACTGTTCTTGACCAAACAAAAACATATTATTCTGGAAGGTTATCAAGTCTCATGTGTTAACGTTGTCACCTCACAGCAAGAGGTTCTCCTGTTCGATTCTCGGCTGGAGTACCTTCTGTGTGGAGTCTGCATGTCCTCCCACGGATGAGTGACATTAAAGACATGCAGGTAGGTGTGTACATGAATGGGTGTGCCTTCTTTCAAGGTTGGGCATCAGGCTGGCACCTCGTCACCGTAAAAATCCACTGCCAATCATTAACAGACCGCAGTTCTGCTGTGGTGACCCCTAACTGGGGAAAGCCAGAAGACATTACATTTTTTTAATGTATTCTTCACAAAATGCATATTAACTTGTAGTTTCTTCACAAATGTTTATGTTTATGTTAAAAGCAAAATAAAAAACAGATGCATGATTATGCAAGATATAGTTTCACATAAGTAATAGCTTTATATTTCAAGTATCTAACAATTGTATCCTCTCAGTACTGACAGATAGTTGAAGGTAAGTGCTGAAGGAGTTAAGAAACATTGTTTAAATGTGTCAGGTATCTGTGGAAACCAGATTAATCACCAGTACATTCTGGCCTTCTGAGGCTGGGGGATGAGTCTTTGCAAGGATGTCTATGAGATAGTGTGTACTGGTACCAAATGTTAAAAAGTTGCAAGCCAATAAATCATAAGCTCAGGCAGTCTATGGTTTAAAAGGCATACTGTCAAGTGTTCAGATAAAAAGCCGCGGTGGTGCAGCGGTAGTGTTGTTGCCTCACAGCTAGAGGTTCTCCCATTCGATTCTCAGTTGGAGCACTTTCTGTGTGGAGTCTGCATGTCCTCCCCGCTGTCGAGTGGCATTAGAAAGACATGCGTAGAATGGGCGTGCCTTCGCTGAAGGTTGGGCGTCGAGCTGGCACCATGGCACCCGTAAAAAAATCTACTGCCAATCATTAGTGGACCGGAGTTCCGCTGTGGCGACCCCTGACCGGGAAAAGCCGAAAGAAGAACAACTGTCAAGTGTTCACATGAAGGTCTAAGCGAGGATCACGAGGACATAAAATATTTAAAAATTTTATTATTTGTTAAAAGCTATGTTACATCAAAGTTCTACATGCATGAAATTGATAAGAAAAAATATAAATAAATAATGTTCCTTCATTCTTTAAGACTAATCTGAAAATGTTAGTAGGCAGTCTTCCAGTGCTGTCTACAGAATAAAAAAGTACTTTGCACATCCTGTAGCATTATTCTTGACTTAAGACTAAAAGGTAAAACATTTTGTTATATATTTATGAGCTTTAACATTTAGTGCCTTAAGACGCAGATTCTAAACTTTGGTATTGCTTCAGGGCAGTGTGGAATAAATTACAAGGGCCCAGCACAGAAAGTTTTGTGAATTCCATGCTGCTTTGTATTTTTGTACTGAATAGTCAGAAATGTGGATACTTAACTATTCAGGGTGTGTAAACATGCTATACTAAAAATGGGGAAAATGGATTTGTGGAAAACTTATTTTTCCTCTCTTAGATAATTTTTGAAAAAATAAAAAGTGAAATGAGTGAATAACTGTTTTGTTGAATGACTGAGTTTGCTTGTTAGGTAAAGTAACAGTGGGATTACCCCAGAGGAAATAAGGAAAAGTTTATTAACGTGTATGCACATGCAACAAAAGAGAAAATTAACACAAGTAGGCACCTTGTGTTGAGTGCAGTACCCTCAAGACTAAAAGGTAAGAGGCATGAGAGATGTTTTATGTTGTTTAATGTATGAGTGAAAAGAGAGAGAGAAAAAAAAAAGAAAAAAGCAAAATAAAAAAATAGATGCATGATTATGCAAAATATAGTTTCATATAAGTAGTAAAGTACAGTTGTATACACTTATCATAAATGTAGATGTTCAAGTGTATTCACTGTTGCAGTCATCACATTTGGGTATCCCTGCCAGAATAGCCCTCAGTCTGCCCGAATACCAGATGCTTAGTATTTCTGCGTCGGTTGCTGTCACTCCAGGACTGACGTCAGGTCATCAGTGGTATAAAATCAGGCAGCTGATGCCATTACATCAGTTTTTCTTGCCCTGTCAAGAGCCCCCAATAGGGAGCTAGATTATGGTGGAAGAACACCACCAGTAGAAAGTAAATACCAAAAATTCCTTGAAGGAGAGAGAGAGAGAGAGAGAGAGTTGTAGCATAGACTAGATTCAGACCTGCTGAATCTAGCTTTGTTTGTATAACTTGAGCACTAATCCAGGCCATCTTTTTTTGGAGAAGGTTCCCCTGCACCTTAGTAGCAGGAGTGTGCAGTTAAAACTTGTCTGATCAAAGACTGCTGGAATGGGGCTCTGTTTTAGCTTTTTATTGGTTAATTTGTTTAGCTCAGTTTGCTCATTTGCTACTGCTATATTAAAAAATAAATAAATAAAAATATACACTTTATGCATCACCGCTTAGCTAGGGTTAAACTATTCCCAGTGCCATAAAGTCTGCTCTTCAAATTTTCCCTTAGAACTAGCCAGTTTTTTTTAGTTTTAGCACTCAAATCTGTTTCTTTGAGCTCAGCACTTGCTCAGTACTCGTAAGCACTAAATAAGCTACAAATTACTACAGCACTCAACTTTCCTCACTTGTCTAGAGGAAAACGGTTTTTAGTACTTAATAAATAAGCACATATCCAGGCTCCCGGTGTTTTCTCCTGTCTACCTGATGAATCTGGGCATCTTGGGGCAATACAGAAATTGCCTCATGTACACAGACAATCCTCTCCTCCTACTACCCAACACTACAACCTGTGAGAGATGCACTTATATAACCAAATTGGAAGCAAAGCTCTCTTCACCCAAGACTGGACTAGACAGTCAAGAGGAGAGGGTAAACACTTGCACCACACCACGCTCATCACACTGTCCCTCAAAACCTACACCCACCAAAACACACACATAGAAACACAAAACACACACCTACATTCATGGAGGCTCTCAATAAATATATGCCCAAGCAACAGAGACCTCCAAACCAGAAACGCAAGCAACCTCCACCAAAAATGACACATGGCCCACAAACTCAGTGTGCTACTCAACCACAGCTCATAAGGCATAACAACGTACCCAACACTATAGTCATAGGTGACTCTATAGTCAGGCACACTGATGTTCCACTCACCATCCTTCGCTATCCTCCAAAAAAAGGAAGCCAATCTGGTAGTCCCCTGCCATAAACAAACTGTACAACAGAAGGAAGGAAGGAATTGTTGCAAAAGAGAGTAAAATCCCATGAGTGGAGGAGCTCTCTGGTCAGCCTCAGTAAGAAGCTGAGATCCCTTATCAGATCATCCAAAGCTAGCTACGAAAACAAAAACACCACTGATTCTAAGAACAACCACAAAGCATGCTATAGCTATGTCAAGAATCTCAATAGCAACACCCAGATCTGCTCTGGGTTACAGCACAACGGCACAAAAATTACAGAACCAACTAATATTGACAACATCCTGGCAGACAGGTTCAGTGCTAACTTTACCCCCCCCCCCCCGCAAAGGGCTCATATCTATACAGGAAGAATGCAGACCCCTGTAATCACAAAGTACAGTTTTGTACCTACCATAAATGTAAATGTTCGAGTGCTAATACAGCTGCAGTAATCATAGATGGGTTCTCTGCCGTCAGGCGGGTCCTCGGTCGGCCGAATTCCAAAGTCTAGGTCCGGCGTCGGTTGTCGTCGCTTTCTTTCCTGACATCAGTGCGACAGGGGTATATAAGACACAGCCGACGCCATATTCTTCAGTCTTTCTTGCCCCAGATGTCAGGTGCCCCCAGAAGGAAGGCAATACATAAATTATATATATATATATACAGTCAAGCAATGCAATATAATAAAAAAAAACAGTAGTTGCAAGCAAATACACCATAGCAGGATAACCCAAATTAGGTTGTATGAGGAGGTGTTAGCCACTAGGCCTTTACCAAGAGGGGAAGGAGGGAGGGAAACCTGTACTGCAGCTGTATTAGCACTCGAACATCTACATTTATGGTAGGTACAAAACTGTACTATGTTCATCGTGCATACAGCTGCAGTAATCACAGATGGGTAGAATCCCAAAGCTACGCACAGGGTGGTAGGCACTAGGTGGAACTGGGAGCAGCCAGAATGCCCTGCAACACAGCAGTGGCAAAGCCTGCTCTAGTCTTGGAATATAAAGGCAGGTGGTAGTGTTTTGTGAAGGTATGCACAGAACTCCAAGTGGCTGCCTCCAAAATATCTTTGGTAGGGACTCCTCTGAGGAAGGCTGTAGAGGTAGCTGTGGCCCTTGTGGATGGGATCTGATGCCTGTAGGAACAGGTTTGCCATGAAAGGAGTAACAAAACCGTATGCAATGGCCTATCCATTTTGAAATTGTCTGTTTGGAAATTGGCTTCCCTTGAGCTCCTACAGCATAGGACACAAAAAGTTGTTCTGATTTCCTGAAGGGCTGTGTTCTGACAAATAGTAATGTAGCTGTCTATGGATGTCTAAGGAATGTAGCAGCCTTTCCCCTTTGTTTTGAGGATTGGGGTAAAAGGTAGGTAAGTGTATGGCCTGATTTAAAGCTACCCTGGATACTACCTTACGCATAAATGAAGGGTTGGTTCGTAGGGAAACCCTGTCCTGATGGAAGATGAGAAAGGGCTGCACAGCCATGAGGGCTTGTAGTTCCAAAACCCTATGAGCTGAGGTAATGGCCAGAAGGAAGGCTGTTTTCCAGGACAAATATTGCAAATCTGTTGAGGCAGCTGGTTCAAAGGGAGGCAATATTAATTTTTCTAGGATGTAGTTAAGATCCCAGGTTGGTATTGGTTGTTTCCTTGGAGGTCTTATATTCTTAGCTCCTCTGAGGAACTGTCTTAAAAGTGGGTGAGAGAATAAGGGTGGATCAGTGTTGTATTCTGCAGAAATGGCTGAGGCATGAATTTTGATGGAGGAAAATGAAAGTCCACTATTCAGCAGCTCAGCTAGATACTGTACTATCTGAGGCAAATTCAGTTTTCTAGGATCCTGGCCTTTTTTCTCATTCCAAGCGCAAAAACGTTTCCATTTTGCGGAGTAAGCCTTTCTAGTAGATGGCCTTCTGGCCTCCAAAATGACATCCTGTACCTCTTTGGAGAGTAGGGTCTGTGGTGGTGTTAAGGAATTTTCCATGCAGCCAGATTGAGTTTTCAGCTGACTGTGAAGAGTTTTGTAGCTGTGCTGAGTCAGTAGAAGAGGCATTAGAGGTAGGGTCCAGGGAGGAGTATGTGTTAGGCTCCTCAGGAGTGGGTACCAGTGTTGTCTTGGCCAGTCTGGAGCAATCAGTATCATCTTCGGTCTGTCTGCTCTTGCTTTCAAGAGCACCTTGGGCAGAAGAGGCAAAGGTGCGAAAGCGTAAACTGTCCATGTTGCCCAACTGAAAGAAAGGGCGTCCACTCTCCAGGCCTTTGGATGAAAGGTCCTTGAACAGAACTTTTTCAATTGATGATTCCTGTGGGAGGCGAAGAGATCTATGTCTGGTCTTCCCCACGCTTGTATTATCTTTGTAAACACTTGAGGATGCAACTTCCACTCGTGTGGATCTGCCATATTTCTGCTTAGATTGTCTGCCAGCGTGTTTTCCAATCCTGGCAAGTACTGTGCTTGAAGTTCGATTTGCCATTCCAGAGCCAAGTTCCAAAGTGACATGGCTAGCCTGCACAGGGGGTATGAATGTGTTCCACCTTGTTTGTTTATGTACCACATTACTGTGGTGTTGTCTGTTCTCATCAATAATTGCCCTGGATGCAGGAGGTCCTTGAAAATTGTAATTGCATTTATCACTGCTAGCATTTCTTTTTGATTGATGTGAAGGTGCTTTTCCTTTTGGGACCATTTGCCCTGAATGCACCTGTCTGTCATGTGCGCCCCCCAGGCGCATTCTGAGGCGTCTGTTGTGATGACTTGATTTGCTTGAGGCTTGCAGAATGGATGACCTGTGTTTGTTTGGCATGCTTGGGCCCACCATAGAAATTCCTTTTGCAAACATGGAATTATTGGTATTATTGTTTCCAAACTGTGGCTGTGTTGAGACCATAGGTTTTTTAGGTACCATTGAAGTTTCCTCATATGCAACTTTGCACATGGGATTAGAAGAATGCAAGATGCCATGAAGCCCAGAGCCTGCAGGATTTTCCTTGCAGTGAGCCTGGTACAATTTGCTAGTATTTTGAAGTAATGAGTTAGTTGCCCTTGTTTTTCTGGCGTAAGATAGGCCATCTGGGTGTTTGTGTCCAAGTTTGCACCCAGGAAAGTTATTTTCTGAGATGGTGTTAGCCTGGATTTCTCCTTGTTGACTGTGTATCCCAGAGAATTCAATAACCGTGTTACATAAGCCAGATGTTCCAGACGTATGTGCTTGTTGTCTGCTTGGATCAGGCAGTCGTCCAAATAAGGGTAAATTTGTATCCCTTGAAGTCTGCAGTAGGCAATTACTGATGCCAGGCATTTCGTGAATACTCTGGGCGCAGTAGATAAGCCAAAGGGCAATGCAGAGAATTGATAGTGGATTGAACCTGCAGGAAATCTGAGGTATCTTCTGCAGCTTTGTCTGATTGGGACATGCAGGTATGCCTCCTTGAGGTCCAATGTTACCAGCCAAAACTCCTTGCCCAGCATGGGAAGAAGCTGCTGTAATGTGAGCATCTTGAATTTTGGTACGAGTAGAAATGTGTTTAGGATGGATAAGTCCAAAATGGGTCTCCAGTCGGTTCCTTTCCTTGGTACCAGAAAAAGTCTGGAATAAAAACCTTGACCTTGTTCGTGAGTAGGTACCTCTTGAATAGCTTTCATGGCCATAAGCTTTGAAATTTGTATTTGAGCCTCTGCCCTTTGATTGTGTGGCAGGTTCGGCATGCCTCTCATTTTTGGGAGTGTGTGAAAATGAAATCTGTAGCCTCTGTTTATAATGTCCAGGATCCATTTGTCTGTTGTGATAATATGCCAATTTCTTGTAAATAATGCCAGCTTTCCTCCCAAGGGTGCTGCCAGCTGAGACTTGCTTGGCATGAAAAGGGGGAAGTCATTGGGTTTGTTTCCTGTATTGCTGTGCACTGTCTTCGCCACCTGTTGTTGCTGGAGCTTGCCATTGTCTGCCTCTATATGATCCTTGAGGTTGTCCTCTGCCCCTTGTGCACCTGTATCTACCTCTTTGTGGCTTGTCCGTGGCTGGACAGGACCAGTTCTTTGAAGGCCAATTTCTGCTAAAACGTGGTGGCTGAACCTGTAGAAAAGCTTTGACAGTTTGCATAGATTTAGCTTTTTCTTCCATTTTCCGTAGTATCTCCTCAGCATTAGTACCAAATAGTACATCCTTTTGTAAAGGAGCATCTAGTAGCTTAGCTTTAACATGGTCAGGCAAGGTTTGTTCTCTAAGCCAGGCATGTCTACGAATGACTGATCCTGTCACAGCAGCTCTGCTTGAGGCCTCTAGGGCATCATAGCCACATTGTAAGGTGTGTTTACCCACTTGTTCTGCACTATGCATCATATCCTGCAACTCCTTCAAATCTGGTTGTTCAGGTTGAGACATTTTATTTCTTAATTGTGATAACAGAAACTGCTGATATTTAAGCATATGGAACTGACAATTTAAGGCCCTCATGGCTAGGGTGGCCGAGGTATATACCTTTTTTCCCCACCTTTCTAAGGATCTAGACTCTCTTTCGGAAGGTAGTGGATTCTTAGCAGTAGAGGCCTTCATTCCCTTGGGGCCTTGAAAAATGGTTTCAGGGTCAGCATTATGGCTTTTGTAAAGAAATTGGTGAGAGTTAGGAACTCTGTAGTACCTATCAGGCTTGACTGGGGCAGGAGGCAGGGAATCCGGATTTAGGCAAGCCTCCGAGTAAACATCATCAAGTATGTCCAAGACAGGAGGTATCGCCAAAGGTCTGTGCTGAGGTAACAAAAGAAATTCCCTAAGTCTTTTCTTGGAATCAGAAAAGTCTTGGCCTTCCCAATGGAAGTGTTCCCTCAAGGTGTGCAAGGTTTCCCCAAAAGAGAAATCCTCTGGGAGAGATACAGAAGGAATGGACTGCTCAGCATCCGAATCTTCAAAAGGGGAGTACGAGTGTTTCTCTTCATCAGAATGTTCTGAAAAAATGGAATCCTGGTCAGAAGAGGGAGAAGATTCCTCCACTCTGGGTCTCTTGTCTGGAGGGGGCTGGGAACCCCTGATAAGAGTAATTAAATCCTCAGCCATTTTTAGCATCTGCTTTTTAGGCATGGGGCCTGGAGATGGGCCCTGTGCAACAGGCCTCTTGGGATGCATGGCTGATTTGGACTTAGTAAAGGCCTTAATGGAGAAGGAAGATGAGGGTCTAAAGACACCATGGGTGGAAGTGGACCTATCCACATTAGGAGGCTCAACACTCACAGTGGCTTCGGTGGTTGTAGTCTGGGTATGGGCCGAGGTACCTGCGGTCTCGGTTACAGAGGACACCGCCAAAGAAGTGTCGTCGGTAGTCAGGGGCTGCGTAGGCGCCTCGCTGAGAACCGGACCACGTGTAGCCGGTTTTGGCGTGGTGTCGGTGGAGACCGCGGGCCTCACTTGTCGGTCTTTGTCCTTGCGTTTTTTGGACAAAATGGTAGTCGGAGTATCCGACGACATTTTATAATCAAAGGCTTTACCAAAGAAGTGCTGGGCGAACTCCGCCCGACGCTTAATAGTGCGTTTATTGAAAGTAGCGCAAAAGCGACAGGCCGAGACGTCGTGGTCTGGGCCTAAACAAGGTATGCAGAGGGAATGGAAATCCTTATGCGGTATTTGCTTCCCACAAGAAATACAATTGTTAACTTTGTCTGACATCGGTCTGAGGCAAGAAAAGTTTCCCCAACGGGGTACTTAGCTTTAAAGAAGACTTCGGTTTCCAATTATTCGTAATTTCAGGAGCTGGCTGACCGGCACTTGCGAACTGCTTCTGCTTCGGGCACCGCGCGGCAAAAAAGACTGAAGAATATGGCGTCGGCTGTGTCTTATATACCCCTGTCGCACTGACGTCAGGAAAGAAAGTGACGACAACCGACGCTGGACCTAGACTTTGGAATTCGGCCGACCGAGGACCCGCCTGACGGCAGAGAACCCATCTGTGATTACTGCAGCTGTATGCACGATGAACATCTACACAGGTAAAAGCTGCACTCTTTAAAGCCAAAAACACAGCATCCATGGGACCGGACAACATCCCAGGCTGCATTTTACATGAACTTCAGAATGAACTGGCTCCCCACCTAAGCACCACGTTCAATCATAGCCTCACATCAGGCTTTGTGCCCACTGAATGGTGTACAGCAACAGTGATCCCACTCCACAAAGGGGGAGCCACCACTGATCTTGGGAACTATCGCCCTATTAGCCTGACGAGCCTGGTCTGCAAGGCCATGGAAGGTATCATCATGGAACTCATAAACAAAGACATTGGTAACCTTCAAACTCTGGATCCAACCCAGTTCGGGTTTGTGAAAGTCAAATAATGCCTCCTGAACCTGATCGACTTCTTTGAGGCAGTCACCAAAGCCGTAGATGAGGGTAAGGTGGTTCACACAGCCTATCTTGACCTCGCCAAGGCTTTGGACACCATCCCCCATTCTGAAATTGTAGCTAAACTCACTAAACTAGGTATAAATCCCTACGTCACAAGATGGGTTGCCAACTGGCTCACTGACAGAACCCACACTGTAAAAGTTGCAGACTCCAAATCTGACCTCAAATCAGTGACAAGTGGAGTATCACAGGGTTCAGTCCTGGGACCTCTCCAGTTTGCTATCTACTTCTCTGAAGTACAGGCTAACACAGAAGGCCTCTGGCTAATGAAGTTCGCAGATGACTGCAAACTAGGAGCCATAGTCGAGTCCCCAAATGATGTGGAAATCCTACAGAAGGGCCTCGGTGAGACAGATGCTTGGTGTCAGAGCCATGGCCTCAAGCTCAGTGGCAAAAAGTGCATTGTCATCCTCTTTGGTTAAAACTCTGTACCCATGAACTACTACATAGACAGCAGTCTATTTAACACTAAATGTGTGTTAAGAGACCTTGGGACCCAGGTGGACAGTAGTCTGTCCTTTGATAGTCATATCGCCACAGTAGTCAGGAAGTCCTTCTACGTGGCACACCTCATCATAAAAGGGTTCTCATCCAGGAAAAAAGAGGTCATTGTTCCCCTCTACTCGCCACTCATTAGACCCATTATAGAGTACAACGCCCCTTTTGGAATGTACTTCACATGACATCTGCAGCAGCTGGAAAGGCCACAGAAGTACCTCACAAAGAGGATTACCGGCCTCAAACAGATGCCCTACACTGACCGTCTCAAAAAGCTCCAGCTTTACTCCCTAGCATATCGCCTACTCCGAGGCGATCTCTGCCTAACATATAAAGCTATGTCAAACCCAGAGCTGTTAGACATGCTACACCTAAAGAAATCCCAATCCCTCCGAGCTACACACTCTAGGGACCTAAACCTTGTCACCACAATAAACAGGACATGCTGAAGGGATAGATTCTTGTCCCAGAGACTTCCCATACTCTGGAACAGGCTACCCATCTATGTCAAGCAAAGCTCTTCATTAGCACTCTTCAAGAAAAATCTTGATGATTGGATGGGAAATAGGAAATTCACCCCGGGGATCACTTCTGTGGCTCTGCTTGACAGGGGCACAGGTAAATAACTTTCTTGGGTGGCATAAGCCAGGGAACCTTGTTGGCTAGGCTTAAGTAGGCCCTCAGGCCGATAGCCTAGTACCTACCTATGAACCTGTGAAGGGGGATGGAGGGAGGGAAACCAGGACTGCAACAGTGAATACACTCAAACATCTACATTTATGGTAAGTGTACACAACTGTACTATGTTCTTCATGCTTCACTGTTGCAGTTGAGTGGAAGAGGGAGAAATGTATAGACTGAGAGGTTTATCCACTGGAAGGACAGAGCATCCACTTTCCAGGCCTTGATGTGAGGTTCCCTGGTGCAGAATTTGTGGAGCTGGTGATTGGAGTGAGAGGCAAAGAAGTCGACCTTCAGGGTTCCTCATTTCTGGGTTACTAGGGTGAAGGTTCTTTGGTCTAGCTGCCACTTGTGTGGGTCTAGCAGGTTTCTGCTTAAGTTGTCTGCCAGAGAGTTTAAAAAGCCTGGCAGGAATTATGCTAACAGGTGTAGTCGCATGGCTGAGCCTGTGTGCCAAAGGGTCATGGCGAGCCTGCACAGAGGATAAGAGTGAGTCCCTCCCTGCTTTTTGATATACCACATCACCATGATGTTGTCTGCTATGATCAGTAGAGACCCCAGGGACAGCTGTCAGGGTGTGCTGAACAGCTAACATCTCTTTTTGGTTAATGTGCAGTTGTATCTGATTTGGGCTCCATTGGCCCTGAATGCACCTGCCATCCAGGTGTGCACCCCAGGCATAGTCTGATGCATCTGTGGTGAGGGTCTGGGTGGCATGGGGTTGTGAGAAGGGAAGTCCCTTGTTGTGGTAGCATGCTGCTGCCCACCAAAGAAAATCTTTCCTTAGACAAGGTATCATTGGTATAAGAGTTTCCAGGTCTTGAGAGTGCTGACACCAAAGGCTTTTTAGGTACCACTGTAGTTTCCTCATATGCAGTCTGGCATATGGAATGAGTAGAATGCAGGAAGCCATGAACCCTAGAGCTTGCGGGATTTTTCTTGCAGATAACTGGGTCCTGGTTGTTAGTTGAGAGAAGTAAGCTGTCAGGTAGGATAATTTTTCTAATGTAAGGAATGCCATCTGGGATGCTGTGTCCAGGCTTGCTCCCAGGAATATAATTGTTTGTGTGGGTACTAGTTTGGATTTCTTTTCATTGACAGTAGGTCCTTTACAAAGGTCAGGTGCTTTAGCAGCTTTTCCTGACTGTCTGCCGGAATTAGGAAGTCGTCTAAGTATGGGTAAATTTGAATATTTCTTTGTCTGCAAAAAGCAATGGTGGGAGCCAGACATTTTATGAAAACTCTGGGAGCAATGGATAAGCCAAAGAGAAGTGCAGAGAACTGAAACTGCAGTGATCCTGCCCTGAAACATAGGTATTTCTTGCATGATTCCCTGATTGGGATATGTAGGTAGGCTTCTTTTAGGTCTAGGGTGGCTAGCCAAGCATCCTTGGAAATCATAGGTAGAAGCTGCTGGAGGGTGAGCATTTTGAATTTTGGTATCATCAGAAAGGTGTTTAGAATGGATAGATCAAGGATGGGGTGCCATGTGCCCTCTTTTCTGGGTACCAGGAAGAGTCTAGAGTAGAAACCTTAGCCTATCTGTTCTTCAGGAACATGCTCTATTGCCCTCATAGAGGGCAGGGAAAGGACTTGCTTTTTGGCCTCTGCCCACTGGTTTGGGTAAAGATCTGGAAACCCTTTTGGGGTTGGCAGTGTGTGGAAATAAAATTTGTATCCCTGTGACACTATGTTGAGGACCCATGGTGGCCCAGTTGCTTGCGTAGAAGGAGTGTTTTCCTCCCAGGTGGAAGTGTAATGTCATTGTGAGTTCTTACCATAAGGGGGTGGCTTTTCACTCCCTGGTTTTGAAGAGAAGGAACTCCATTGCTTAGATCTCTGCATTCCCTGGGGCTTTTGTCTGGGGGGCCTGCTTCCCCTGGGTCTGGGCTGAGCTGACCCAGAGGGGGCAGGAAAGGACCAGTGCTTGGAGGGGCAATGCCTACTGAACCTCGGTGGCTGAACCTGTAAGAAGTCTTAAACTGTCTGCATAGATTTTTTTAAGACCTCTTCTGCCTTGGTGCCAAATAAGTTGTCTTTGTGCAAGGGTGCATCCAATAATTTGGATTTGACATAGTCTGGCAAGGGCTGTTCCTTAAGCCAAGCATGCCTTCTAAGGACAGAACCAGTGACTGCTGCCCTGCAAGATGCTTCTAGGGCGTCAAAACCACATTGTAAGGTGTGCTTAGTTACTTGACTTGGAGAATGCATTAGCTCTTGTAACTCTTTATTTTCTGCACAAGCAGAGAAAGAAGATATTTTTTGTTTGAGGAGTTCCATGTTCCTGATATTTCAGCATATGGAACTGACAATTTAATGCTCTAATAGCAAGAGTAGCAGAGGTGTATACTTTTTTACCCCATCTGTCTAATGCTCTGGAATCCCTATCTGAGGGAGTGGTATTCTTAAGTTGGAAGTTGCTTTGATTCCTTTAGGTCCTTAAGAGATGACCTTGGGTCAGCAGTAGGATTTTTGAAAATAAATGTGAGAGAGTCAGGGACTCTAGAGTACCTGTCAGGTTTCCTGGGAGCAGGAGGGAGGGTGTCAGGGGTCAGACTGGAGTCCATAAAAACATCATCCACAACATCCAGGACAGGAGGGATGGCCAGAGGTCTGTGCTGTGGAAGATCTAAGAATTCCCTGAGTCTCTTTTTTGACTGAGAGTAGTTCTGACATTCCCATTGGAAATGCTCCCTTAAAGTATGTAGGGTTTTCCCAAAGGAAAAGTTCTCAGGTGGAGAGGCTGAAGGGAAGGATTCTTCTGCATCAGAACTCTCATAAGCAGAGAGAGGTTGCATATCCTCATATTCAGATGCATCAGTCATCGGACTCTTGTTCAGATAAAACTGCTGGAGACAAGTCTCTTTTTCTTTTGGAAGGGGTAGCCTGGTTTCCTCTTATAAGCATTATATGGTCTTCTGCCATTTTAAGCATTTGAGATTAAGGCAAGGAAGCAGGTGCCTGAGCTTGGGTCGTCAGTTTTTTGGGTGTGGTTCGTACCCTGGACCTTAGAAACTCGAAAGAAGTCGTTGGTCTGTGTCAAGTATCGGTAGTGCGAAGTACTTCCTCAGAAGCCGATGCCTGCTCAGCGGCTATGGACCCATCCAAGGTAGAGACATCCGCAGGATCCTTAGTCGAATTAGAGTCTCGTGGCATACCAGACTCCGAAAGTGTCTCAGTAGCGGCCTGCGGATCCACAAAAGCAGGCATCAGGGGCTGCGAAAGCACCTCACTGAGGACCGGAGAACTGATAACTAGCTTATCGGAAGCATTGTCAGCAGTCTTGGACCTGTGCAGTCTGTCTCTGTCTTTATCCTTACATTTTTTTGGAAGATCAGTTGTCAGTTGGCTTACTGAAGCCATATCGGAATTCGAGGTCTGAGCAAAAATATCTAGCTACAATAAGGGCCTGATGAAGTATAGTTCTGGCATTGAACAAAGCACAAACATAGTGGTCTGGGCCTAAACAAGTGACGCAGTAAGAATGAAAGTCTCAATCTGGTATTTGCTTTCCACAGGTGAGACAATTGTTAACTTTTTCTGACATCGGTTAGAGCAAGAATACCCCAATGGGGTACTTAGCTTTAGAAGACTTCAACTTCAATTCGGAAATGAAAAACTCAGGTAGCAGCCGAACGGCACTCGTGTGAACTGCTTCTGCTTCAGACTCCTCGACAATATATATATATATATATATATATATATATATATATATATACACAAGTGGAACACATGAAGTCACAGCAAGTTGAATATTACAGAATACAGTCATACTGCCACTGACATAAATAAAGATGTATACCCATGGGAGTCAATCAAGCAAAAACTAAAGCTGTTGAAATTTACATCCTTACTACCCTGCTTATATTCTGTAAATCTCAAGCCTTTGCTGAAAGGAAATTGGTTAAAGCAAGAAAATTACGCTAGGACCCAGAACCAGTGGGACTGTTACATGCTCTAAGGAACTTGTTTGGAGTTTTTTCTAGTCTTATGATCCAGTGATAGTCTAAACAACATTACTGGAAAGAAAAGAAATTCAAGAAATAAGTTTTGCTCAAAGTTTAATGTTCAAAGCTGACATGACACCACCCTATATCCTGAGAAGGCAACAGCTTGAAAACACAAAAAACATATCTGTGAATGCAGGCTGCCTCCCTACCCTCCCACAAAATGAAAACAAACACTTTATGTATAGCCCTATGCTGTTACATGCTGAAAAAACAAATGAAGACACTCAGGTTTGATTGTGGAAAATGTCAAAGAAAATTACCACACCATTCTCAGCCCCCTTGTAAGCTAGTGTAAGTGATCTCATGTGCACATATATGAGTAGTGCTGGTTTCTGACTATGTTGGGTACTGGGCATTAGTTGGGGATGGAGTCCCTCTACTAAGCCTGTTTTAAGCTTTCACTGTAGAGAATAACTTACTGCCAAGCTCTATGCATATTTAAATAGTTCCATATACACATCTTTCCCAATCAGAAATAAATGCAAAATACAGTTGTGTACCTACCATAAATGTAGATGTTCGAGTGTATTCACTGTTGCAGTCATTACTTTTGGGTTATCCTGCTGGCAGGCTACCCTCAGTCGGCCAGAATTCCAAAGTCTAGGTCCGGCGTCGGTTGCTGTCGCCTCTTCCCTAACATCAGTGCGCCATGGGTATAAAAGATGCAGCCAACGCCATTTTCTTCAGTTTTTCTTGCCCCAGATGTCAGGTGCCCCCAAACTGGTAGGCTGAAAAATATGCCAATAAAAATGCATGCACAAAAATAACATTTCCTTCATCTACAAGCAAATACACCAAATAGGTTGTATAGGATAGAGAAGTGCAGATAAGTCCCAGCAAAGAACAGGGGGATGGTGGGTGGGTAACCTGGACTGCAACAGTGAATACACTTGAACATCTACATTTATGGTAGGTACACAACTGTACTATGTTCATCATGTTTCACTGTTGCAGTCATTACTCTTGGGTTGAATCCCAAAGCTGAGGAAGGGTGGCTGGGCTAAATAGGGTTAGGAGAGGCTATGAGGCCCTGCAGAACTGCAGTGGCAAAGCCTGCTCTGGACTTAGAGTAAAGAGGTAAGTGGTAGTGCTTTGTGAAGGTGTGCACTGAACTCCAAGTTGCAGCCTCTAAGATATCTTTGGTTAGTACTCCTCTGAGGAAGGCTGCTGAAGTGGCTGCTGCTCTGGTGGAATGAGGCCTAATGCCCTTTGGCACTGATTTGCCATGTTGAAAATAGCAGAAACGGATGCAATGGCCTATCCATTTAGAAATAGTCTGTTTTGAGATAGCCTTTCCTTGTGATCCTGCAGCATATGACACTAAAAGTTGCTCAGTCTTTCTGAAAGATTTAGTTCTGTCCAAGTAGAAGCGTAACTGCCTGTGTATGTCCAAAGAATGCAGAATTTTCTCACCCTTGTTCTGTGGATTAGGATAAAAGGTAGGCAAGTGAATGGTTTGGTTAAGGGCGACACTGGGCACCACCTTAGGCATAAATGTAGGGTTTGTCCTCAGAGAAACCCTGTCTGGATGAAAAATGATGAAAGGTTCCACAGCCATGAGTGCTTGTAACTCCGAGACTCGCCTTGCAGAGGTTATTGCTAGGAGCAGAGCTGTTTTCCAGGATAAGAATTTTATATCTGCTGTTGATGCTGGCTCGAAAGGAGGCAGTGGGAGTTTTTAAAAAACATAATTGAGGTCCCAGGCCAGAATTGGTGCTCTCCTTGGAGGTCTAATGTTTTTGGCCCCTCTGAGGTACTGCCTTATTAAAGGATGAGAAAAGATAGGTGGTTCCATATTGTAATGGGCTGAAATGGCAGAGGCATGAATCTTAATTGATGAGAAAGAAAGGCCTTTGTTCAGCATCTCAGTTAGGTATTGTAAAATCTGAGGGATATTTGGCACACACGTGTCACTTGTTCCTGGTTCCAAGCACAGAATCTCTTCCATTTTTCTGCATAAGATTTTCTGGTACTGGGCCTCCTGGCCTCCAAGATAACATCCATAACAGCTTTTGAAAGAGGAGTGTTCTGAATGGCTACATTATCCGCCATGCTGCCAGATTTAAGGTCCTGAGTTGGCTGTGCAGGATCTGATTGTTTTGTTGGGTCAGTAAGTGAGAAGTTTGAGGCAATATCCATGCTGGACCTTGAGACAAGCTCTTTAGGATTGGGTACCAGTGCTGGCGTGGCCAGTCTGGTGCAATCAGTATAATTTTTGGCTTCTCTTGTCTGACCTTTAGGAGTACCCTGGGAAGGAGAGGCAGTGGGGGAAAAGCATATACCATTAGATTTTTCCAGCTGAAGGATAGGGCGTCCACTTTCCATGCTTGCTTGTGTTAAATCCTTGTGCAAAATCTCTGCAATTGGCAGTTGTGAGGGGAGGCAAATAGATCTATGTCTGGGCATCCCCATTTCCTTATTATCATGCTGAAGACTTGTGGATCCAGTTTCCATTCGTGGGGATCCATGAGGTTTCTGCTTAGTTCGTCTGCAGAGTATTTGTTTTTCCTGGCAGGAATTGTGCTTGCAGGTGAACTTGAAAAGCCAGTGCTGTGTCCCATAAGGTCACTGCTTGTCTGCAGAGGGGGTAGGAATGTGTACCTCCCTGCTTGTTTATGTACCACATGAACATAGTGTTGTCTGTCTTTATCAGTAACTGTCCTGGATGAAGCAGGTCCTTGAAAGCTGTCAGGGCATTGTGAACAGCTAGCATCTCTTTTTGATTAATGTGAAGATGCATCTGGTTTGCAGGCCATGTGCCCTGAATACATTTTCCTGCCATATGGGCCCCCCCAGGCAAAATCTGATGCATCCATTGTCAGTGCCTGTCTGGCTGTGGGTAATCTGAATGGCAGACCCTTGTTGTGGTGACAGGCTTCTTCCCACCATAGAAACTCCTGTAGCAGGCAGGGAATGAGTGCAATTACTGTCTCCAGGCTGTGGCAATGCGGAGTCCAAACACTTTTTAGATACCATTGTAGTTTCCTCATATGCAGTCTGGCATATGGAATTACTAGAATGCAAGATGCCATGAAACTCAAGGCCTGCAGGATTTTCCTTGCAGATAAGTGGGTTTTTGTTGCCAATTTCTTGAAGTAAGTAGTCAGTTGCTTTTATTTGTCTGGCATGAGATAAGCCATCTGGGCAGTTGTATTTAAGCTTGCACCTAGGAATATTATCTCTTGAGAGGGCACTAGTTTTGATTTATTTTCGTTTACTGTGTACCCTAGGCCAATTAGTAATATTTTTAGAAACGCCAGATGCTTCAGAAGAATGTCTTTGTTCTCTGCTTGAATTAGGCAGTCGTCCAAGTAGGGATATATTTGAATTCCTTTTTGCCTGCAAAACGCAATTACTGGTGCCAGGCATTTTGTGAAGACCCTGGGCGCTGTAGATAAGCCAAAGGGCAGTGCAGAGAATTGGTAATGCATTGAGCCAGCTATGAATCTGAGGTATCTTCTGCAAGATTGTCTGATTGGGACATGCAATTATGCCTCTTTTAGGTCCAAAGTTACGAGCCAAGCCTTCTTGCCCAGCATGGGCAGTAGCTGCTGTAGAGTCAACATCTTGAATTTTGGAACTTCCAGAAACGTATTTAGTATAGACAGGTCCAGTATTGGTCTCTAGGTTCAGTATTGGTCTCCAGGTTTTGTCCTTTCTGGGTACTAGAAAGAGTCTGGAGTAAAATCCTTGCCCCTGCTCTTGTTGTGGTACTTGCTGAATGGCCCTCATGTCCATGAAGGCTGTAATTTGTTTTTGTGCCTCTGCCCATTGATTGTGTGGCAGGTCTGGCATACCTTTTGACCTTGGTAGGGTGTGAAAATGGAACCTGTAGCCTTGGGACACTATGTTCAGGACCCATTTGTCTTGGGTAACCATTTGCCAATGTGATGAAAAAAGTGCTAGTTTTGCCCCTAAGGGGGCTGCCAAAAGAAAAGTGCTTGGATCTGGTAGAGGAAAGTCATTGGGACTGTTTTCTGTAAGGTTGTGATTTGTCTTCTCCGCTTTTGGAGGTAGGAGCACCCCATTGTTTAGGCCTGTATGAGCCTTGGGGCTGAGATCTGCCTCTGGGATACCTGTATATGCCTCTTTGTGGTCTGTCTGACACTGGAACGGACCAATTTTTAGAGGGCCAGTTCCTGCTAAACCTGGGTGGCTGTACCTGTAAGAAATCCTTGACTGTCTGCATGGATTTTTCTTTATCCTCCATTTTTTTCAACACCTCTTCTGCTTTAGTACAAAACAAAGTATCATGCTGTAATGGTGCATCTAATAATTTTGCTTTAACATGATCAGGCAGATTCTGTTCCTTTAACCAAGCATGCCTCCTAATAACAGAACCTGTAACAGCGGCCCTGCAAGAGGCCTCCAGTGAATCATAACCACATTGCAAAGTATGCTTTCCCACTTGTTCAGCTGCATGCAATAAATCCTGCAATTCCTTGTTCTCTGAACATTCAGTATTTGTCAACATTTTCTGTTTAAGCAGTGACATTAAATATTGCTGATATTTAAGCATATGAAACTGACAATTTAAAGCCCTTACAGTCAGGGTAGCAGAAGTGTAGACTTTTTTCCTCCATCTCTGTAGAGCCCTAGAATCCCTATCAGAGGGGACAGGGTTTTTTGCAGTGGAAGCTTTAACCCCTTTGGGACCCTGAGATATAGTTTCTGGGTCAGCAGCGGGGTTTTTATATAGGAATTGATGAGAATCCGGGACCCTGTAGTATCTGTCTGGCTTAGCAGGTGCAGGGGGTAAAGAGTCAGGGGACAGGCCGGACTCTGAAAATACATCATCTACAATGTCCAGAACAGGTGCAATAGCAAGGGGTCTGTGCTGAGGAAGTAGCAGAAAGTCGCTGAGCCTTTTCTTAGATTCAGAATAATGTTGGCTCTCCCAGTGGAAATGCTCCCTCATGGTATGCAGGGTTTCCCCAAAAGAATAATCCTCAGGAGGAGAGGCTGAAGGAATGGATTCTTCAGCATCAGAATCCTCATAGGGAAGCATGGAGTAATCCTGTTCAGAAGAGGAATCAGAGGAAATAGAAACCTGATCAGAAAAATCATACTCTGTCTCTTGCCTAGGCCTCTTATCAGGAGGGGGATGGGAGCCCCTGATCAAACTAATTAGGTCTTCGGCCATTTTTGGCATCTGTTTTTTGGCATGGAAGTCTGAGAAGGAGAATGCTGTACTTGTTTCTTTGTCTTTAGAGCTGCTTTAGTCTTTGTCTTTGAAGCTGAAGATTGCTTAATATATAGTTGTGTAGGTCTGAAGACATCCTCAGAAGCCGATGCCTGCTCAGCGGCTCTGGACCCATCTGAGGGAATGATTTCCGAGTGTCCAATACCTTGAGTTTCCAGAGGCCCAGTAGGCTCCATGTGGGAGTCGGAAGCGGCCTGTGGCTCTGAGGTAGCGGGCACCAGGGGCTGCGAAAGCACCTCACTGAGAACCGGCGACTGGCCTAGCAGAGGCTTCGTCGTCGGTTTTGCACCTCGGATGCCTATCCTTTTCCTTGTTCTTGCATTTTTTGTAAACTCCGGTTGTCGGCTGGTCCAAAGGCATTATATAATTAAATCTTTGACCAAAGTAATCAAATGCAAAATCGAACCGACGCTTGATAGTGCGTTGGTTAAATCTAGCACAAAACCGACAGCTAGCAACGTTGTGATCAGGGCCTAGGCAAGGAATACAGTAAGAGTGAAAATCCTTATGAGGTATTTGCTTCCCACAAGAAATACAATTGTTAACTTTTTTCTGACATCAGTCTGGAGCAAGAAATAATTTTCCTCAATGGGGTACTTAGCTTTAATGAAGACTTTGGTTCTGAAATTCAGATTTGAAAATCTCAAGACTCAGCCGACCGGCACTTGCGAACTGCTTTTGCTTCAGGCACCGCGCGGCCAGAAAAACTGAAGAAAATGGCGTCGGCTGCATTTTTTATACCCCTGGCGTACTGACGTCAGGGAAGAGGTGACAGCAACCGACGTCGGACCTAGACTTTGGAATTATGGCCGACTGAGGGTAGCCTGCCAGCAGGATAACCCAAGAGTAATGACTGCAACAGTGAAACACAATGAACATCACCAAATTCAAAAATAAAGTCTTATGGGCAGCATAATCAAAGAAAAAATACTCACTGCATGTAAAAATAAATGCAACTCAGAAAGCTAAAAACACTCTCGCTAAACTAAAACTAGGAACTCGGGACTGTGATCAAATCAACCAAAGCCTGATATGAGGAAAAAATATAAACCCAGGTGAAAGATAAACCACAAAGTATTTTTTTTTTAACTGTGCTAGAAATCTCAAACAATGACTGGCACTACAGTGAGCTTATAACAAATGATATCACATACTTGGACCAGATGATATGGCCAATCCACTGGCCAACTAATTCAGATTGAACTTCATCCCACCAATCTTCCAATATTCTCACATCATATACCTGCATCTATAACCCCCTCAAATATCTCAACAATTTCTGAAGTTAGTACCCAAGGCCAAGAAGATAATGTCTATTGCGAATGGATAACATAGTAAACTGCCTACTTGTTAGTCTGAAACCTGACATGTCGAACCCTCTACAAAGGCTATTCAATACTAATCTCAAAACAGGTTTTGTGCTTGATGAATGAAAGACTGCAACAGACATGCCCTTGCATGAAGGTGGGACTTCAAAGGGCCCAACATACTCACTACTGTAGGGAAATCCTTTTTCATTGTACAGCTTATATCTAAAGATATATCATCCAGATCCAGGCATATAATTATTCCCCACTACTTGGCACTCACTAGGCCAATCACTGAGTGATTATAATGCCCCTTTTGGTATGTACCGTTCCAAACACTTGTCACAAATGAATGCCATCTAACCCTCAAACATTTAGGAGTTATTCCAAAGCAAACCTTGTACTAATGACTTAAACCATGCTAAAATTTCCATCCCCCAAAAAGATGTGAACTCTGCTACCACTATGCAAATTGTTTACAGAAACCCTATACCATCATGTAAGCAGCTGCAGTGAGGCAGCTGTACCCACAAGGAATAAGCAGAGAACCAACTCAAATAACAAGCCACCCTGGTGGAATCCCGATATCAACAAGTTGTATAACAAAAGGAGGAAAAACATGGCCAAAACTAGGAAGTGCAATACCCAGAAAGGTATGAGACCCCTCAACTAAATAAGCAACTTGGAAATCTTATCAAGCACATCAAAGCAAATTTGAGGCAGAAATATCCTCAAAGACAAAGGATAACCACAAGGCCTTCATCAGCTTTGTTCATAACCTCAAAGGTAACACGACGGTGTGCTGAACAAATTGTAAATGGAACCACTTAAAGAATCAGAGGATATAGCAAACCTATTGGCTGATGAATTTAATTCCAGTTTCACCCCCCTTTTCCCCTCAATACCTCTCAGGAGACACCTCCTACCATAACTCTTCTGACTATCACTAGCAAATAGGTCTTCAATGTATTGTCCAAGGCAAAGAATACCATCTCAGTGGGCCCTGATAATATCCTGGGATACCTCTTGGATAGCATGAAACATGAGCTATCAAGCACTCTAAAATCACCGTCCAACATTAGCCTACTAATTGGCTTCATCCTTAGTGAATGGAGGACTGCAGCAGTTAATCCTTATCACAAGGTTTGGCCTTCTACTGACCTGGATAACCACAGACCATAAGTCTGACTGGTCTTGTATGTAAAGCCATGGAAAGAATTATCATAGATATTTTAAATAAAAATGTAGGGAACGCATTTTCTTATTTACTTCTACAATGATTACAAATATTAAAATAAAATATCACTAACACTGATAGCCATTTGCTAAACAATACAGGCTCACAATGAAAACACTGCCCTTGAAACTCACATTCTCTGAAATGGCATGAAACCCACATTAAAAGAAAATGCATCTAACAGTGGAGGATCAAGTTTAGCTTTGAACTGTTTTTAAACGATAGGCTCCTTGCACACATTTATAGGGTCATGCGCACATGTATGTGTTCTTTGATTCACCCTCATTATAAATTATATTCCTTGTACAATACATCACAATTTGTTAGAATGGTGTTTTAAATTTGTACTTATTAATATTCTTCTAGAAAGCAATGAAACAATAATGATAAAACTACCCATTTCAGAAAATGTCAACCATAAAATGCCACTAAAACTTCCGTCATTACAATCCACCAATATTATTCAAAAAGCACAATCTTTGCAGAAGTAAAAGTTGTCTAGATAATTCTACATTAAAGAGATCCGTAACTAATGAAGATGTTGCTACTGGCAAACAACTTTGCATTTCAGGTGTTTCATCTACAAATTCAGTGCCTGCTACCTTTGAAAAATTAATTGCCTATGTTACATTAAAAAAATGGTAAGCTGGTAATATTGCAATAGGGAATGACTGACAAACCAACAAGAAGTTCATAGTTACTAGGCATCTTATACAAAGAAGGACACACTCAGGAGTGTAGAATCCCTATACCCCCTTAAAATGCACCAAATAATCCACAATTAAAATGGCACTGCAATACCAGCACTCCGTCCAAATAGTGTGGGAGAAGAATCCACAGCCTTCTGCACCAAATGCAATTATGCTACTAAAAATTCTGCAACACAAACAGTGACGGCCATTTGATAAACAAAACAGTTAGTGGCACACTGAAAACAGACTTAGCATGAGCAACAGTAAATTTATCTTCTCTTGAAGCTCACAATTCCATGAAAATGAAATGAAACTCAGTCCCTTGAAAATGCACTGAAACTCATAATGCCCTGAAAATGTACTGAAACTCAAACTCACAATTCCGTCGGCAGTCTGGTAGTCAGGCTCTTGTCTTCATTGGAGCTCACAGTTCCTTCAGCAGTCCGGTAGTTGGTATGGAGAATTCAGGCTCTGTCTCCAGTAACCAAATTACAGGGTCAAGCCTGATCAAGTTAAGTGACTAACCTGCCCTCCGCCTTAACTAGAGCATTATACACCATACCTTCATACCTCTCAACCTGTTAGCATAAGATATCTGGGCAAAGCCTAAAACAAGGACAGATTTTAAATATTGCTCTTACAGACTTAGAAGATTACTAGAACAACAGAATTTGTCTTAGCATGCATTTTCTAAAGGAAATGAAGTCCAGCTCAGCTGTATGACATTTATTTCAATTTTCAGTGATTTGCCAGAAAACCACAAATATTGAGGAACAGGCCAAAAATATGAGGCAAAAATCAGGGAATTCTGTAAAAATCTGAACAGTTGAGAGGTGCGCATATCTCTCACTCTCTTAGTGCAAGAAATCTGGACAAAGCCTGAAATAATGGAGATACAATGGCCCAAAATATGGATCATGCCTCTCAACCTGTTCAAGCAAGAAATCTGGACAAAGCCAGTAGTTATGGGGGGACAAAGGCCTAAAAATAGGAAAACTTTTTAAATATTGCCCTTACAGGCTTAGAAAGTTGATATAAATCCAGGTTTTACATTAGCATGAATTTTCTGTAGCATGTGGAGTTTGAAACTCAAATGCCTGCCATTATTTTCACACTTCAGTCCTCAATGGTTAGCCAGTAATTTGCAAGAAAAGCACCAATTGTAGGAGAAACGGAACAGAAATATGATGCAAAAATCTGGACATTCTGTGAAAATCTGGACAGTTGAGAGGTATGATAGGGATAGATTTTAAATATTGCTCTTTTTAACTAAGAAAGCTGCTAGAATAACAGGATTTGAGCTAGAATGTACTTTCGGAAGAATATACTAACTTCAGTCCTCTGTGATTTGCCAGAAACCCACAAATTTTAAGAGAAACAGATCAAAACTATGAGGCTAAATCTGGACAGTTAAGAGGTATGTTAAACACACACACATATGCACTTTCTCTCTCATTCACACAGAACGGCTAGTTCAAATTACACACACACACACACACACACAAACTTTCTCACTCTTACAAAAACAAATAGAACCTCCAGAATAAATAATATAATTGTACACACACACACACACACACACACACACACACACACACACACACACACACACACACACACACACACACACACCTACTCTCTCACACAGTAACTAACACACATGCACTTTATCTCTCATTTAAACAGAATGGCTAGTTCAGCTTACATGCATACACAGACACACACACACACGCACACACACGCACGCGCACACACACGCACGCGCACACACACGCACGCACACACACACACTTTCTCACTCACACAGAAATGAATGGAACCTCTAGAAATGAATAAATAACATAAGCGCACACAGACACACACACCCACCATTCATTTTACATACTTACCTTCTGTCTCAACGAAACGACTATTTTAAATTGCGCACGAGTGAAAAATAAGCTTAGAACAGCGTTAGTGTGCATACAATGCACACATGACCTTCCTTAAAGGAGAAGACGCTGTTTTAGCTTTTTTCCTAGATCCTAGTGCCTGCCTTGTGCTACCCCCTCCATGCAAACACTGTACTGAAATGCGTACAGTGAGTATGCCTCCTGATGTCCCTGCATGCCCCTAACCCTAACAACACAGCTTACTTACCTTAAAAAAAGCCCGTTCTATAATAATACCACTAAACCATACAGCTTGAACACTCACCATGCGCACACACACGCACACTCTCACACACACACACACACACACGCACACATTAAATCTACCCCTTTTCCTAAACCTTACCCTAACCCTAAAACACAGACACACAGACACACAGACACACAGACACACACACACACACACACACACACACACACACACACACACACACACACACACAGATACAAAGAAACTCTCAGCTCAACCACCTACCTTTGTCAACCAAGCATAAATAACTCAAAACAGAGATTGCACAAACAGCCCTTCTCACAAAACATTAAGCAGTTCACCATGGCACAAGTAAGTCTCAACCAAGTGAAGTACAACCATATATAGATATAAAACATATATACATATATATATATATATACAGACACACACATATGTATAGTATGTATATACACACACACACACACACACACACACACACACACACACACACATTTTCATATAAAAGAAGAAGAAGAAATACACATTTCATCATTACTTCTCGGAGGTCAGGGCTACTGTTAGGGGTTTATGGTTAACCAAATTTGCATATGACTGTAAACTTGGTGTCATTATAAACTCTCCAGAAGACACCAAGATCCTCCAAGGCAGTTTTTTGCAAACCAATAGCTGGTGTCAAAACCATGGACTAAAACTGAATGCAAAGAAATATGTAATAGTATCTTTTGACAAGCAATAAATCCCTTGCAACTATTACATTAACAATACACCCCTGAAAATTTATCAAGGAGTTAGACACCAGGGGAATTTATGTAGACAATGAAATGTCCTTATATCATCACATATCCACTATTGTAAGAAAGTACTTTTTCATTGCAGAGCTTATTACTAAGAGAATAGCATCCAGGGCCAGGGTTGTAATCATTATACTGTATTATGCACTCATCAGGCCAGTCATTAAGTACAATGCTTGTTTAAATATTTGACACAACCTGAAAGCACCCACTGTTTTCTTACTAAGAAAATCAAAGGCACAAATCAGAAAAACTATGCAGACCATCGCAAAGCTTTGTCCCTCTTCTCAGCGTCATACAGGCTACTGAGGGGCTATCTCTGCCTTGTGTATAAAGTCTCAACAGACCCGATCCTGTCAGACCTACTACACATTCGCAAGTCCAGTGGTAGAGTCAATACATGTTCAAGGGATTTCAATCTCTTTTGCAACAAAAATAGAACATGTTAGAGAGACTTTTTTTCAAGTGCATTAAACAGCAGACAGTTCTGAAGAGTTTAAAATGATATACATTTCGTAAAGGAACAGTTGAAGGGTTTCCTTTGAAATTGGAAATAACAGCATTCTTCAATAAGACTGATTTACATTTTTTGGAAATTTTAATCAAACTTAATAGCAAACAAACAAAATCACTGCACAAGGATCTGGAAGCATTAAGCAAGGAGATTCTTAATGATTTAGTGTTTTCAGTATACAAAGATAAATATGACTCCATTTTACTAAACTAAATGACTATGATGCCGCTATGAAAAGTCACAAGTTAAAAAAAAAAATCTAGTGAGTGATAAAGAGCAATATGCCAAAAGCTGTGCTTACCCAATTCAGATGACTGGTCATACTATATCATCTGCCATACCTTTTGTTATGGATGACAACAATAAAATAAGAAAAGAGCATATTAAGAGATGACAGCAAAAGGCATTGCTGGATACATTAGGTCAGTTTGGGAAGGAGATTATTTATGACACAACAAATAATGTTTTTTTTTTAGAACACGCCCCACCATCAGAGCAGATAGCCAGGTAGAAACAGAAGGGACAATATTCTTAACAGTTGTTGTTGTTGTCTTTCGGCTTTTCCCGGTTAAGGGTCGCCACAGCAGAACTCCGGTCCGCTAATGACTGTCTGTAGATTTTCACGGTGCCGAGTTGCCAGCTCAACGCCCAACCTTCAACGAAGACACACCTATTCACGCATGTCTTTCGGAACGCCACTCGATCCACGTGGAGGACATGCAGACTCCACACAGAAGGCACTCCCCACACACTAGCTGAGAATCGAACGGGAGAACCTCTTGCTGTGAGGCAACAACGCTACCGCTGCACCACCGCGGTATTCTTAACAGTCCTAATCAGAAAAGCACATGGAAGAGATGTTACCTATATCACTGACTTTGTGAGAGGTTGTGTTTCCACTCACACAAAGACTGTTTAAATATGTGCAGTCCCTCAAAGAATATTGATACACACAGTGAGATTTATAATTTTAGTGGTATAAAGATTACTGATGTTCATGATGAATTATTTTGTGAAGGTTTCACTTTTTTACAAGCTTCTAGAGCAAAAGGCTGTAGATATTTTGACTGAAATCAAAGTATTTACTAGGAAGTTGAATTTATGTTTGATGTTCACGGGAAAAAGAAACATTTATAATTTGAAGTATGTACAACCCTCCATCACTCTCTATGTTAAAATATTCAGTATGTTATGTAATGAAGAATTTTATGTCACTGTTTCTAGAAATTCAGTTTATTTAGCCTACAGGAATATTTACATTACTTTAAAAGACTTATTAATGGTTCAACAAACTAAAAATGATATATTTTCCTTTTTGCAAGTTCATTCACCTGTTATTCCATATATGTTTGGGATTCCAGAAATTCATAAAAATTCTCAGGATCTAATGAAGTCAGAACAAAGACTATAGCTGTAAGCCACCTACCCATACATGAATTGGTTGAGCAATATCCACATTTATGGGGACCTGATAAAATGAAGTATTTAGGAGTATGGGTTATGTGAGAAGAGACTAAAAAGATAATACAACAACTGAGAAACTGGAAGCTCCTGCTTATGGATATGGATAATAAGATATGAGCAGTGAAAATTTTTTTTTCGGGGGGTCCCTATAGTTTTTTTATACAGATCCAGTGTATTTTTCTCGACAAGAGAAGAAGTTGTGGACGGTAACTATAAAGAGTTGAAAGATTTTATTTGGTAGAGGAAGTAGGTGAGGGTCAAATGGGATAAGCTGACCCTTCCAATCGAACAAGGTGGTTTAGGATTACCTGATTTGAAGAGATATTTTAGAGCTACATAGTTAAAGCTCATATACAGTGGATATAAAAAGTGTACATACCCCTGTTAAAATGCCAGGTTTTTGTAATATAAAAAATGAGACCACAATAAACCATTTCAAAACTTTTCCTACCTTTAATGCGACCTATAACCTGTACAATCCAATCTAACAACAAACAAATCTGTTAGGGGAAAAATATAAAAAATACAAAACGTACAATAAGCTGGTTGCACAAGTGTGCACACCCTTAAACTAATACTTTGTTGAAGCACCTTTTGATTTAATTACAGTATTTAGTCTTCTCGGGTACACACCTGTCATCAATTAAAGAGACTCTGATTAACCCCAAATAAAGTTCAGCTGTCCTAGTAGGATTTTCCTGACATTTACTCAGTTGCCTGCTACAGCAAAGGCCATGATTCACAGAGAGCTTACAAAGCATCAAAGGACTCTCATTGTTGAAAGGCATCAGTCAAGAGAACGGTACAAAAATATTTCCACAGCATTGGATATACCATGGAACACAATGAAGACAGTCATCAAAAAGTGAAGAAAATATGGGACAACAGTGATGCTGCAAAGAACTGGACATCCCTCCAAAATTGATGAAAAGACAAGATGAAAACTGGTCAGGGAGGCTGCCAAGAGACCTACAGCAACACTGAAGGAGCTGCAGAAATTTCTGGCAAGTACTGGTTGTGTACTACATGTGACAACAATCTCCCATATTTCTCCATAAGTCTGGATTGTGGGGTAGGATTGCAAGATGGAAGCTTTTTCTTACACAGAAAAACATCCAGGGCCAGCTAAAATTTTCAAAACAATACATCAGATCTCCCAAAAACATGTGGGAAAAAGTGTTATGGTCTGATGAGACCAAGGTTGAACTTTCTGGCCACAATTCCAAAAGGTACGTTTGGCACAAAAACATTTTGCATCACCAAAAGAACACCATCCCCATGGTGAAGCATGGTGGTGGCAGTATCATGCTTTGGGGTTGCTTTTCTTCAGCTGGAACTGGGGCTTTAGTCAAGGTGGAGGGAATTATGAACAGTTTGCAAAACCAGTCACTTCAGGCCCAAAACCATCAGGCATCTGCTAGAAAGATGAAGAGGAATTTCACCTTTCAAAATGACAAATACCCCAAGCCATACATCCAAATTAACAAAAGAATAACTTCACCAGAAGAAAATTAAAGTTATGGAATGGCCCAGCCAGATTCCAGACCTAAATCCAATAGAAAATCTGTGGGGGGACCTGAAGAGGGCCATGCACAAGAGATGCCCTCACAATCTGACAAATATGGAGCACTTTTGCAAGGAAGAGTGGGCAAATATTGCCAAGTCATGATGTGTCATGCTGATAGACTCCTACCCAAGAAAACTTAATGTTGTAATTAAATCAAAAGGTGTTTCAACAAAGTATTAGTTTAAGGATGTGCACACACAACAAAGTATAAGTTTAAGGCTGTGCACACTTATGCAACCAGCGTATTGTACGTTTTTTTATTTTTTACATTTTTCCCCTAACAGATTTATTTGTTTTTCAATTGAATTGTACAGGTTATAGGTCACATTAAAGGTTGGAAAAGTTTTGAAATGATTTATTGTGGTCTCATTTTTTTATATCACAAAAACCTGGCATTTTAACAGGGGTGTGTACACTTTTTATATCCACTGTACATACCACAAGGAGAAAGCTATAATTCAAAGTGTAAAGGGATGATGATGAAGTAGGGGGAAATTCAAGAAATAATGAGAGAGTGGGATTTTAGATGCGTATGTAAGCCACGGTAGTGCAGCAGTAGCATTGTCGCCTCACAGCAAGAGGTTCTTCCATTCGATTCTCGGCTGGAGCACCTTCTGTGTGGAGTCTGCATGTCCTCCCCACGGTAGAGTGGCATTCGAAAGACATGCGTGAATGGGCGTGCCTTCATTGAAGGTTGGGCGTCGAGCTGGCACTTCGGCACCATAAAGATCTACTGCCACTCTTTAGAGACCGGAGTTCCGCTGTGGCGACCCCTAACTGAGAAAAGCCGAAAGAAGAAGAAGATCCTTAAGGAGAATAACAACAGCAATACACAATATTACACATATAAAGTAGCAGAAAGTATTCTAAGAACTCAGCCAAATCAAGAGTGGAGAAAGGAGATTCTGTCAATATGGATGATTGAAATTATGAGTACAAAGAATAGGCAAGAGGGGGCTAGAGTTTGCTGGAGGAAACTGGCAAAGGAACCAAGGTAATGGGATTAAATAACTAGAGAGAAAGGTAACAGAGTGGAAAGAGGCAAATAAGACATTTGGACTGTAGGCTACAGACTGCCTTCCCTATCAGGGATTGATATCAGAGTACAGGCAAAAAGAAAGGGATAGTGGAATCCTAAATGAAAGACCTACTCTGGTATGTTTTAGTTAAATCTAGAACAGAAGTTGTTGTTAAAAAAGAGATAAATAGTAGGGAATATAAAATATTTTGAATGATGACTTTAGGAATCGATCAGAGGAGATTAGAAAAGATTGAGAAGAGACAGACTGCATACACAATTCACAAATATGCACCAAAGTCTAGAAGAATCTGGATTTTTGCTTAGAAGTGTGCATACATATTTTTATACCCCAAGCAGACTCCAAAGAATTTTTCCTCAGGTAGATGGCAAATGTTGGGGGTGTGATGGGGAAGAAAGAGGTAACTGGGAATATATGTTTTAGGAGTGTAATGAGCTGGCAGACTTTAAAAATTCCTTACAGGATACTCTGTCAGAAATATTTGGTGAACAAATGGGTGTAACTAAGGAAATTATTTTGTGAGCTGGGATACAGAATCTGAATTCTCTAGACATAGAAAGGCCTTGTTAAGTTTAATTTTGGTGGCTGCCAAAAATGCAGTTACAAGAAAATCAAAATCAAAATCTAAACCAACTGTATTTGAAACATTGAATACTATAACAGACAAACTGGCAGTAGGAGCTTTAGAAAAGGGTAGGAGCAAACTGCATAGAAAAATGGAAACTCTGGAAGAATACATGCAGAATAATGTTTTGGATGAGGAGTGAGGTTTAAGGGAAGACAGGAAATGAGCAACTTATGTAATGCTGGAGTGAATGATATTTGTTATACAGAAAGATATATATATATATATATATATATATATATATATATATATATATATACATATATAGTACAATGTACACAAATGAAAAACATTTTTTTCTATTCAATTATGTGTGCCTAACTAATTTAATAAAGGTGTTTAAAAATTGTGTGTCCTCTTGCAGTCACAGAGTAAATCTACAGCAGTGTACCTTGAACTGGAGTTATTTTAGATTTTACAAAGAGTAAATAGGAAACTGGCAATAATGTGCTTTGCGAAGTTTGAAAAATGTCAGTGTCATGGCCTAGTAAACAATGAAAACCAAAAGTAATCCAAAATATGGTATTGACCAAGAATGAGGTGATAATGACCCGAGGTGCAGCTATGATCTGCGAGTGCAAAATATGCATTAAAGCAATTAAATCCATCTCCAGATGACCTCAGAATGCAGCTTGAAAAAAAAAAAACTAAAAAACACAGAGTTGGAAACTAGACACTCTGAAACAGCCAGAGATGACAACAAACTTATCTCTTGCCTATTTTTAGACCTCTCAAAAGCTTTTGATACAGTCTCTCACCATCTTCTACTGAACAAACTGACCAACCTTAACTTCTCCACTGCTACTGTTGCATGGTTTGACAGCTTCCTCACTGACTGACTTCAATCAGTGAGATGGCACTCTGCACTCTCCCCTCCTCTCCTGGTTAAAATGGGTGTTCCTCAGGGTTCTGTCCTTGGTCCATTACTTTTCAACATCTTTACTAATCTTCTCTATACTTCTTGTCCTCAGTCATCTCTGGTACAATACGTAGATGACTTTACAGTCATCACTATTGCTGACTCTCCCTCTGAATGCATCTCAGCTACACAGACATCCTTTAACTCAGTAGAAACCTGGCTCTCCGAAAACCAGCTTATCCTTAATCCCCCCCCCAAAAAAAAAAGGTATTACTTTTTCTTCCTAAAACATTAACCACATTAAATCCACCTTCTCAATACTGTCTCTTAATAACACTCCCATTGAGGTGGAATCCAGCACAAAACTCTTAGGCATTATCATCGATGACCAACTTAAGTTTGACTTACACATAAATAATTGTATCAGGAAAACTCATCAGACACTAGGGCTCTTTTACCAAAGCAAAAAGTTTTTCACCAGTGAAGCAAAAGTAACTCTCTGTCATGCTTCCCTCCTACCGAGTCTATTGTATAGCTCTCAAATTCTTACAAATCTCAACTCTTCAATCCTAGCCAAATTAGAATCCACCTACAACAAGATCGCAAGATTTGCTGCCCATCAAACGTATAAATCCCATCACTATCTCTCACTAAAACACCGAAACTGGCTTGAATTACTCCATCTGCTTCTCCTCTCTCAGCTCCACATTAGTCACTCCATCATTTACCAGCCTTCCTACTGTCCTACTCTTTCATCTCTCATCTCCCACTATTCACCTGCTAGACCTCTCTGGAGTTCTAACCAAGACCTGTTACTAATCTATAAACCTAAGACGAAATTTGGGTGCAACCTCTATAGTTATAATTCCACCACGACCTGAAACAGGCTCCGACTAGAAGTCAGGACCCTTAAGCAATGTAAACAATGCAAGGCAGCCAACAAAGAATACTTAAAAAGCCACTGGTCTTGCCACTGTACTCACCCTCTGTAAACATCCTTTCAACTCTAACAACAACCTACTATTTTCCTTCCACTTATTCACTACCTAAGATCTCTCTAGCATACTAGATCTAGTCACTCATCTGCCTTTTTAAATCTTAACTGTAAGCACCTTACTTAAATATTCTATTGAATGATGCATGTTTTTACTTCTTATGCCAAAACTACATTTTTATGATATTTTACTGCTTCCATTTAAATGTTTTGTATAAATTATGTACTTTTGCTGTTGACTGTTTCTTGTAAATGATAACCGTACTTGTGGAGCTTTTCTCCCTGGGCCTCCACTAAAAAAGAGCTGCTCAGCTCAGTTGGACAAACCCAGACAACAAATGTAAAATAAATAAATAAATAAAACATGAACGAGAATAATACCTGAGTGAAAGTGAGCAAAAACAGAGAGAACAACAGTGAAAACAGAGCAGCAGAGTCAAAGCCTCACAATAGGAAAACAAATACCACCATGAAAATCGGAATGACACAAGCAGTACAAAGCACTGACAGAGATACTGGCCCTTTATTAAAGACACATGAACAAAATGCATGCAATAAGATGACTGATACAACTTGCTGGGTTTACAGTAAAGTAAACAGAACATTTTTGTTCAAATGTTTTAAACTCCCTCCTGAATTTTATACAAAAGGTTTAAAGAATACATCAGAAAACCAGAAAAAAGATACCACTGAATGACTGTATCCACATTTTGAAAACCTTGAAAGAAAACTTGTGTAAAATCTTACCATACCCATAGATGTCCTTCTCTTCCATGTTGCAGTAGCCATTACATATGGGATTTCAGTCATTGTAGGGTGCGTGGGACATCTGACGTGGCTAGGAGAATGTGGGTCTTAAAAGTGACCTCTGCACGCACCAGCCCTCAGAACTGTAAGCCCCAGTCAAAACCAGTCCTATTAAGGGTAATGCCAGCCCTGTGCCATCCAGAAAGGGAAATGCTGTATAACAGGTGGGGTAGGTGGGAGGGAAGGAATACTGCAACATGGAAGACAGGGACATCTATGGTTATGGTAAGATTTTACAAAACTTTTCTGTGTCCTTCTATTCCAATGCTGCAGTATTCAAAACATATGGATGAGTGCCAAAGCTCACCGTGAAGAAGGGTGAGGTGGCCTAGTAGAGGTCTTCAGGAATCCATGGAGGATAGCCCTGGCAAACACCGCTCTAGCCCTAGAAATGTGGTCTAACTTGTAATATTTGGTGAAGGTATGCACCAAGGACCAAGTGGCTGCATCCAGTATGGAGGAGGTATCCAAATCCCTGAAGAAGGCCCCTGAGGAGGCCATTGCCTTAGTGGAGTGTGCTTTGACAGTACCTTACAAGGATTTCTCATGGTGCAAAATGTAATAGCTTTGGAAATCCAAGTTGAAATTGTTTGTTGCTCAGCTTGTCTGATGGACTTGGTTTTGTGCAGATAAAATCTGAGTTGTCTGCACACATCCAGGGAATGGAGTACTCTCTCACTGTCTCCCTGTGGGTTAGGAAAAAAGGATGGCAGGTGGATGGCCTGATTAAGAAAAAGGTGATTCACCATCGTGGGCATGAAGGAGGTGTTAGTTGTAAGAGTAACCCTATCAGTGTGTAATACTAGGAAGGGTAGGGTAACCATGAGGGCCTGCAACTCTGACACACTACTGGCTGAGGTCAAGGCCATGAGGAGGACAATTTTCCATGTACAATGTCTGAGGGAAGCTTTATCCACTGGCTCAAATGGGGGAAGCATGAGCTTCTCTAAAACATAATTGAGGTCCCATGGGGGTGGAGTGGGTTTCCTGGGTGGTCTGAGGTGAAGGAGCCCTTTAAGGAATAACTGAGCTTACAGTCTGGAAGCTAGAGGGAGATCTAGGGGAAGACATGCAGAAATGGCAGATAAGTGGGCTTTAATGGATGAGTAGGCCAACCATGTCTGCAGTAATTCATACAAGTAAGACAGTACTACACGGGTCTCGCTTTCCAGTGGGTTCAACTGCCTTTTGAGACACCAAACTGAAAATCTCTTCCACTTTGACAGGTAGAAGGATTTTCTTGTATTTGGTTTCCTGGCCTCCTGTAGGACAGTGAGCACGTCCTCAATGAAAATGTGTCTGAAAGGGATCAGAATCCTATCACCCACAGGGACAGGTGCATTGAAAGCCACTGTGGGTGTATCTGGGATCCCTTGTGCTGTGTGAGAAAGTCCACTCTGAGGGGAAACTTGTGGTGATTGCCCTTGGAAAGCTGTATGAGGAAGGGGAACCAACGCTGTCTTGGCCAATAGGGAGTCACCAGCAAGAGTTTTGGTCTGTCCTGCCGATCTTCAGCAGGACCTTCTGTACAAGGGGGAAAGGTGGAACACATACAGAAACATCCCTTCCAGGATATTGAGAAGGCATCTGTTGTCATAGCTTTAAGGTGAGGCAGTCTGGTGCAGAAGTAAGGAAGTTGCCTATTGGTGGAGGAGGCAAACAGGTCTATTTGAGGTGTACCCCATTGGTGGACCAGGCCCAGGAAGACATCCCTGTGAAGCATCCATTTGTGGTTGTTAATTATAGATCTGCTGAGGGAGTCTGCCTGAGAATTCTGTTGTGAAGGTATGTAAAATTCAAAACCAAAAAAGGCCAGCACTCCAGTGAGAGGTTATAACTGACTTTTATTAAGTCAAAAGGTAGCCCACAGACCGGTTTCTGCCCTAACCCTTTTTCAATGCATAACACAGGAACAAAAATGTATCACATGTATATAGAAAAAAGTCATAATCAGTAGGTACATACCATCCAATCAATTAACAGCATTATAAGTGTTCATCTAGCTCAGGTGAAAAAAGACCACCCCCCCCCAGTCTGACAATCCATGTTTTTTTCATTTTTATTCAAAATGTTGTGTCAACCAGCTTTGAAATTTTAAAAAGTAAAAAACAACTATCACTGAAATAAAAAACATTTTTTGTAAGAATGTGCTCAGCTAGACAAAGGAGAAAAGTATTAAAACCAGGGCTGTATAACAGGATCTTCTGCAACCAATATTCCAAATTGGTAAGACCTGCCCAATGAGGAATACTCATATACAGAGATGTAACATCTCCAGACTAGTAGGGAGGTAGAATCTTTACATAGAGCTGACTTATTAAAATATCAATCTAATAGAGGTGGAACAGACAACACCATTAGACTAACCACTAGTTATGGACGCAACACTTTTTGTTTTATGGACCTTGTGTAACAACATTGGGACATCTTATTAGATGATGAAGAGCTCAGTAATCTTTTGGGTGCCAGATGTCGTTTTTCCTTCAGGAGAGGCAAAACATTTGGGGGATGTTTTAATCATTACAAACACAAAACACCATCTGCAAACACCACTCAGGGTACTTTGGATGTTGGACTATTGGTGGGATGTTTTCCATGTGGTCATTGCTCATTTTGTAGGCATATGTGCCAAATGAAGGAATTTACTAGTAAAAATATGTCCCATACATTCAATATCAATATATTTGCCAAATGCAGTACAGACTGGGTGGTGTATTTAGCTGTATGTATGTATGTGTTCAGCATTTTATGTAGCTCAGACTTCAAGACCTATTAGATTACGTATTTCTGAACATTTTAGTAATATTAGAACTAAATGTTCTACTAATGCTTTATATACGCATACTATCAAACACCCTATTGCTCAATTTAAATTTATTGTTATTGGTAAGTTTTTTTTGGCAACAGGAATTTCAAAGCTGGTTGGCACAACATTTTGAATAAACTGGGGGGTCTTTTTTCCCTTGGGCTAAATGAACACTTACAATGCTGTTAATTGATTGGATGGTATCTACCTGCTGACTATGACTTTTTTCAATATAAATGTGATTTATTTTGAGTTCATGTGTTATGCATCGAAAAAACGTAGGGCCAAAACCGGTCTGTGGACTACCTTTTGACTTAATAAAAGTCAGTTATAACCTCTTACTGGAGTGCTGGCCTTTTTTGGTTTTGAGGTTTGTGTTGGATTAGGCCACTGCACTTGCCATATGTGCAGAAGCTGTGTTGCTGCTGTGAAAGTATGTAAACCACTTGTAGGGTAACTCCCTGTGTGGTGGACAGTTCCCACACCAGGAGAACTAGTCTGCACAGCAAATAAGATTTGGTCCCCCCCTGACTTTTGAGATACCACAGCACTGTCGTACTGTCTGTAAAGAATTTCAGTGGTCCCTGCTGCAGCTTGGATTGGAAGGCTCACAGGGCCAATACTACTGCCCTCATCTCTTGGATATTGATGTGTTCTTTCCTGTGTGGCCTTGACCAGAGCCCTTGCACTCTCAGGTGCCCCAGAGTTGCTCCCCAGCCCAAGTCTGAGGCATCTGTGTGCATGATCCGCTTGGGTTGAGGTGGTTGGAGAGGAAGATCTGGGTTGAGGTTCACCTGCTTCAACCACCAATGGATTTCTTGTTTGAGGCAGGGCAGGAGGGGTACCCTGTACTCTAGGGTGTGTAAGTGCTGGGTCCAAACTGACCTGATGTACCACTGCAATTTCCTCATATGGAGTCTTGCTAATGGTAACATGGGGATAGTGGATGCCATGTAGCCCAGGAGCCTGAGATACTGCCTTGCGGTTAGTTCTGCTGCCTGGAGAACCAGAAGTAGGTGTTCTGTCAAGCTTTCCACCTTTTTTTTGGGAGGCAGGCTTTCATGATGTCTGCAGGAATAGTGCACCCCAAGAAGACAATGTCTTGAGTAGCTTCCAGGTGGGATTTTGGGAAGTTGATCTGAAACCCCAGAGACTGTAGGAGGGTAATGGCAACTTGTAAGTGTTGCTAAAGGCCCTGTCTGCTGTCTGCCTGAATGAGCAAGTTGTCCAGGTAAGGGAATATCTAGATTCCGTTGGTCCTGCAGAAGGCAATGACTGGAGCCAGACATTTGGTGAAGACTCTGGATGGCGTGGAAAGTCCAAAGGGCAAGGCAGAGAACTGAGTCTTCAGGTATTTCCTGAAACTGGGGCTTACAGGGATGTGAAGGTAGGCATCCTTGATATCTAAGGTGGCCATGAACCCTTGTGGAAGTAGGAGTGGAAAAAGAGTTGGTAAGGTCAACATCCTGAAGGTTGGAATGAAGGAAGAAGTTGAGTAGAGAGAGGTCCAGAATTGGCCTCCAGAGGACATCTTTCCTTGGAACCAGGAAAATCCTGGAATAGAAACCTCTTCCTTTTGCAGACAGAGGGATTGTTTGAATGGGGCCTTGAGCCATCAGGTTGTTTAGCACTGGATGCAATAGGGGGGGGTGTTCTTTTGGAGGCTGTGGGACGCCCCTTCTTTTTGGAGGCACAAAATGGGTATTTTATGACCTGGATTATATTATTGAAAGGACCCACTTGTCTGAGGTGATAGGGGTCCACACTTGGAGACAGTGAGAGAGACGCACCGAGAGAGGGATAGAGGGAGAAAGTGGAGGTTTTGAGGTTGGCAGGTAGTCAGACACTACCTGCTCTGTCTTGAAAGGGCAGCCTCTGGCTAGAAGAAGTGGAAGATCTAGTAGGAGTGGGTTGCTTCCTGGATGTTTTCCTAGGCCTTGTGGGGGCAGCAGGATGAGAGTGCTTTCTAATAAACTGAGTTTTTGCTGGGTAATTCCTCAGGAACTTTGGAATAGCAAGTGTTTTAAATCCTGTATCTCTTTCATTTTTTTTGCAATGACTTAAATAAGTCAGCCACTTTAGTTCCAAATAGGGCTGAATTGTCTAAAGGAGCATCAACCAGCTTGGCTCAAGTCATCAGGTACAGAGGTAGCCAGGAGTATCTTCTCAAGGCAGATGCTGCTGACCTGACTGAGTCAGCAGCATAGTAGCTGCACTTTATAGAGTGCCTGGTGACCTGAGAAATGAGGGCCACTAGGGAGGACAGTGAAGCTTTGGCAGCAAAATCTTTTGAGTCAGACAATTCCTTAGAGATTTTCTCCAAAAGGGATAAGGTATATTTAGCCATGTGTGTCTGCTAATTAGTAGCTCTGAAAGCCAGAGTAGCAGAGGTACAGATTTTCTTACCCAGACATTCCATAGTTTTGCTATCAGCTGGGAGGATGGTGGTGGTAGGCAATAATTTTGAAGCCTTATCAGTGGAGATGGAAATTGTGGCAGGGTCTGCAGCAGGACACTTAATTAGAAACGTGGCAGTCTCAGGGACTTTATAAAATCTATCAGGTCTTTGTGGAGTAGGGGGTTGGGAGTCTGGGTTCAAGGATGCAGAAGAGAAAGCATCCAGAAAGGCAGGTAGAATGGGTGGAACAGCAGTAGGAGTTGGGGACTCCGTCTGAATGAGGCCATAATACCTTTTTTGGACCTCTGTCATTTCAGATGACTCCCACTTGAAATGCTCCTTCATTTTTGTAACAGTTTCCCCAAAAGTCAAATCCTCTGCTGGGGAGTCAGGGTCAATAGATTCTTCCTCTGGGAAGCCATATCCCAGGGGGAAGGCAGCTGAGAGGTATAAGATACAGATTCTTCTGAAAAATAACCAGAGAATTCCTCCTCTTCCCTCAAAGAGGGATCTGATGTCTGTGGCCTAGGGCTCAGTATACGAGGAGAGAATAGTGTATGTCCCTGAAGTGGTAGGCCGCAAGGCCATAAAAGCATTAAACACACTTTGGCTGAAAGCCTGCCAATCTGGGGTAGTTTCAGTAGGATATATGTGTTTTCTTTTTTCTTTCCTTTTGAGAGGCCTAGCAGGCATCTGAATGGAGGAAGGCCTAGAATCGGGCGACTGTAAGGGGAAGGGAGGGATCTGACAGCCCTACTGAAATTGCTGGTTCCCCCAGCATTGGAAATGGGCGTCGGAAAAGCCACTGTGGACGTGCTCTCTGCGCAGGATTGTGCGGCTTCCTTGAAGGTACCCGCTGTATCTGAAGCAGAGGAGCCCGAGTCTTTGGCCAGGTCAACATCAGCCACAGGCTGTGGGTTGGACATAAGAGGTGCAGTGGTAGTTGTAGGCCTAATGGTCTTGGCCTTCTTTTTTGGCGGTTTGGCAAGCAAGTCAGCAAAATCCTCCATACTCAAGGCTAGATGGTTGAGACGTTGATTTTCCAGGTATAGATTGAGAGCATGCAGACGAATGTGCAGAATTTTGGGTACAAACGCCTGGCAGATGGCACAAGCCTTGTAATCATGTGACTGACCTAAACAAAAAAGACACTAATCGTGGACGTCCTTGTGAGTTATCTGACGGCTGCACTTACACTTGCCCTTTCTGGATCACATGAACAAGCATTAGGGCACTTAACTGATTTCTTCAGAATCTGACAGCCAGGATGGCAGGAACACCTAACGTTTGACTGGCGGCTGAGAAGTTCTGGGGGCTGTTGCATGCAGATGCCACTTTTATGGCCCATGTTCTTCCAAGCCACATCAGACGTCCCACTCACCCTACAGTGACTGAAATCTTTTGTATACTGGCCGGACATTCATGGTGCAAGAGGAGTAAACCCATATGTGATGAATACTGCAACATTGGAATCGAAGGACAACATGGTTTCTGCACCTATGAAACCTGTCCCTGACAATCACCGGCTAGATAAAGTCTCAAATTCTGTATGTCCACTGAATAGCATTGGCAAAGCAGCATATCCAGGACTTTAAACATTTCAATATGGTCCTTACAGGGTAGCTACTTTAGCCCCCAAGGGACAGTCAGAATGCTAACATTCAGGATGCATATGTAAAATTAAAAAGTAGATCCTCTCTAAAATCACTAAAACCTCAGAAACTTGTATGAACTTTTAAATTATTTCAAACTATACTTTGAGGTTAAAACAAAGAGAAGTGAATGACATATCTCAAAATGCTAAATCTGCCAAAACTATTATAAAACAAGGCAGTGGCCTAGAGGACTATTTCAGAAGCTGAGGCTGGACTCTGAAAGAATGCTCAAACAGGCAAGGTCAAAAAGACCTGGGTCCTAGATGGCCTTCCAGCAGAGATTTACAAAACATTTTTGAAACTGTTCTTTCCTATACTGGGCCCAGAATTTGTGAAATCAGCAGCATCCTTTAGAAAGCAAAGTACAGTTGTGTAAATAAACTTACCACAATAGTAGATGTGTGAATTATCACTGCTGCAGTAGCTTTAGCTACATGAGTTCTATCTTGCCAAAGATATAATTGTCAGCCAGTTGGCTAGCTTCCAAAGCTTCAGGGCACCTTCCACACACCCAAACTGTCAGGCAGTTTGAGCTGAGCTAACTAAAAGACAAGTTTGGGTGCAAAGCTCTTCAGAGCTTTCCTGCCAGCAGAAAGAGGGAAGCTGAACCTTGAAAGGTCAAAGCTAGGAACAACAAAAAATAAATGTCAACATCCTGTCATAAAAAGCATACCAAAAACAAGGGGATGGATGGAGGGAGAGACTGCTGCAGCAGTGATCATTTGAACACCTACTGTTATGGCAAGTTTACTTATACAACTGTACTATGTTCATCATATTGATCACTGCTGCAATAGCATTAGCTACATGGGTGGATTACCTCACTGCTGCAATAGCATTAGCTACATGGGTGGATTACCCTAGCCTATCTAACTACATTTGGGAGATGGAAGAAGAGTCCAGAAGCCCCTGGAAAACTGTCCCAGTAAAGTCTGTTTTGGACCTACAAAAAGAATCAAGCTTATAGTGCTTTGTAAAAGTATATAGAGAGGACCAAGTAGCAGCTTTTAAAATCCAACCCTTTCCAAGAAGCCACAGATAAAGCCCAGGCTCTAGTAGTGTGATCCTCGACCCTGCTTGGAATAGTTTGTTGTGGTGATTGTAACAAAAGGTAATAGCTTTAGGCAACCACTTAGAAATAGTCTGTTTTGACACAGGTTTTCATTTCTTCTTACTGTAGCAAGAAATAAGCAATTGATCCAAAAATCTGAAAGATTTACTTCTGTCAAGATACTACCTGAGTTGTCTGTGGACATCCAAGGTATGGAGTATCCTTTCTCCCTTATTTTTAGGTTCAGGAAAGAAAATGGGGAGATGAATAATTTGGCTTAAAGTAAACTTGAATACCACTTTAGGCATAAAGAAGGATTACTTATTAAAGAACCCAGTCCCTATGGAAAATGAGATACAGTTGGCTCACCATAAGAGCTTACAACTCAGATATCCTTCCTGCCAAGGTCAGAGCAATCGGTAAAATTATTCTCCATGTTAAAAACCTCAAGTCAGCCAGGCTCACTGGTACAAATGGAGTAAAGGATAGCTTCTCTAACACAAAATTAAGATCACAAGGAGGGGCCACTAGTTCTCTTGCAAGCCTCTTAAGCAAACCCCTTTCAGAAACATTTTGACATGAGGGTGCAATAAAAGAGGAGGATCCATGGGCAGACATACTGTAATGGCTGATAAAATAACCTTGGCTGAGGAGTCAGAAAGGCCATAGGATAGTAACTTGTGCAAATACTGTAAAGCCAGAGAACAACCAGCCTTGAATGAGTGCTGGTTATATTGTTGGCACCAACTAGAAAACTTTTCCATTTGCTAGAAGCAGGCTTTCTTCCCTCCATCAGTACCTGCCACACGTCCTCAGTAAACATGTGCCTAAAAGGAATTAAGACCCTATCATCCAGGCAATCAACTGAGGTTGATTGATGCCAGGGTGTATCAAACACCCCTGTTCTTCTGTGAATAGATCCAGTCTATGAGGAAGCTTGTGGTAAGTGCACCTGGCCATTTCCAAAAAAGGGAGAGCTACAGTTGCCTGGGCCAGAAGGGAGTCACCACAATGATACTGGGGGTTCCTTCTGTATCTTCAAAAGTACCCAATATATTAGTGGAAAGGGTAGAAAAGCATACAAGAAAATTCTGGTCCAAGGAAAAGAAAAGGCATCTGTCTTCCCAGGCCTTTTGCATGGAGTATTGGAACAGAATCTTGCCAGCTGGTTGTTCAGACAGGAGGTAAAATAGTCTATTTGAAGAACTCTCCATAGATAGCTCAAATCTTAGAAGACCCCCAATCTAGTTTCCATTTTCAAGGGTATGCCCTGGTCTTCACAGCTTGTCTGCCACTCAATTTTGCTCTGACAGAATATACAATGACTGTAGAGTGACATTGTGCTGTGAAGCTTTATCCAAAGCTAACATGGCTATTCTGCATAGGGGTATGATCTGGTCCCTGCTTGCTTTTTGATGTACCACATGACTGTGGTAGTGATTGTAGTCATTTGAAGAGCAGCCACGGACCACAGATGGTTGAGAGAGTTGGCTGCCTTCATCAGGGCAAACATCACCTTGAAATGTATGTGCTTATGTCTGACCTTGGTGTCCCATACTCTCTGCACTTTTATAGCTCCTGAAACTGCTCCCAAAGCAACGTTTGAGGTGTCTTTGGTGACTGACCACTTTGTAGAAGGGTTCCTATTACCTAATCGTACTTCCAGAAGGTCGAACACCAGATGTTCGAACCTGGAAGTTCGAAAGGTGAAAATGTCGAAGCCGCGGAAGTCCAAATTCTTTCCCAGGGAAAGAATTTGGTTGGATGTTTCTGCGGTTTCGACATTTTCTCGACTGTGATGTGAAGGTTACGGAATGGGTTAAGGTAAGTGTGTGATTGTGACAGACGTTGGGGATAGGGTGCAGGTAAGGTAAGTGTGCGATAGGGACAGACTTTAGGGTTAGGGCGTGGGTACGGTAAGTGTTCGATAGTGACAGACTTTAGGGTTAGGGTGCAGGTAAGGTAAGTATGCGATAGTGACAGACTTTAGGGTTAGGACACGAGTAAGGTAAGTGTGTGATAGTGACAGACTTTAGGGTTAGGATGCGGGTAAGGTAAGTGTGCGATAGTGACGGACTTTAGGGTTAGGGCGAGGGTAAGTGTGTGATAGTGACGGACCTTAGGGTTAGGGTTTGGGCTAAGGTTAGTGCATAGGTATTTGTGTATGTAAGGTTTAGTGTAGGTTTATAAGGTTTTTGGTGTGCTTGTGTTGTGTGTGTTTTTCGGAACAGCTAATTTTTTCCCTGGGAAAAAATTTGCTGTTCTGATGTTTCGATGTTATTACATTTCGATCTTCCAAGTTCGAACATCTGGTGTTTGATCTACTGGAATTTCAATAATGTAATATGAACCCTTTATAGAAATGAGGGAAGGAGAAGGGGAGACCTGGATTTCAGGATACCTTCTGCCTCCACCAAATGATTTATTTTCTTACCAACCTCAGCACTGGGATTTGAAAAGATAAAGGGTGTTTGTGCTGGAGCCAAAGAAATTTTAGATGCCACTGTATCTTTCTCATGTAGAGTATTGCCATGGGCATCATGAGAATCATAGATGCCATGAGATCTAAAATCCTGAGGTATTCCCTTGAAGTGACCAAAGTCTGAATGAAATACCTTATAAACAGATCTAGACATAGATGTATTATTTCTTATGGATGAAAAGTCTTTGAACTGAGGTGTCTAGCTGACAATCGAGGAGCACAATCCTGTGGAAAGGAGTCAAGAAAAACTTTTGAATGTTTTTTTGGAATCCCAGCTTGTATAAGATATCTCTCATCCGAGAGAGAGAGAGAGATTCCTGACTCTTTGAAAAAGACTCTGCAAAGGTAAGCACATCATCTAAATATGGAAAAATGTGGATACCCTGTAGCCTGCAATGAGATGTAACTGAAGTTAGACACTTTGTGAACACTGGTGGTGCAGTGGATAGTTCAAAAGTGTAAGACAAATAACTGATAATGTGATCCACACACATAAAACCTTAAGAAACGTCAGAGGTCTGGATGAATTGGGATGTGATAATAATCATCTTTTAAGTCTAGTCTTACCAGAAAACTTGAAAGAGTAAGAAGAACAGAACTGATCTCCAAGCATTAGCTTTCTTTTTTTTATATTATGAACATCCTTGCATTAAAAACTCTTCTCCACCTGAGAAGGAGGAACTGCTTCTATCACTCCTTTGAGCAGCATGTGATGAAGAACCAGTGGAAACAAGAGAGTCTGATCTGGATGATGAGGAAGAAACCCCTGCAAAGAAGAAATTTCCTCCCATTGCCATCTGTAACCTTGATGAATGATTTTCAGACCTCATTTATCTGAAACTATCTGCTACCAAATAGCAAAATGGAGATTCAGACTCTCTGGAAGAAAAGAGGGGCCAGGGTTTGAGCGGGTCCCAAGATCTGTTGAACTGTCATTCAGACTTCTTGGACTGGTTTGGTTTTGGGAGGTTCAAGACTTTTTTTTTTTTTTGGAACACCCCCTGCCATTTATTCTTAAAAGTCTATTTGCCTATATTTTGTTGAGAATGTTTATTCTGCTTTTTGTCAAAATTGGATGAGAAGATAGAAAAATACATTGGAAAAGTTGGAAAAAGAGGGCTGAAAATTTTAAGAGATTCCCTGGATCAGCTTGCCTCTTTCATCACACTTTTTGATCACCACTGCAGCAGAGGGACTAAACACTAAATCTCTATTCAAGGGTGAATTTAGAATCTCATTTTTAACATCAATGAAGAGATTATGAGTATGCAGCCATGCAAACCTTTTCAAAACAGTACCAGTAGCCAAAGCCCTGGAAGAAGTATGAACAGAGTCATATACACACACTCAAACAATGAGTAGTGACCTGTGCAATAGAAGAAACTAAGTTATTTAAAGCAGATTTTTCCTCACAAGAAGAAACTGTAGCATTCCTCATACTTTCACAATTAGTATGAGCAAGTTTTAACATACGAGCCTAACAATTCAAAATTCTGAAAATCAAAGTTGCAAAGTATACACTTTTTCCTATACCTATCAATAATGTTCCTATCCTTAACAGAAAAAGTAGAATTGGAACCAAGTGCTTAGCAGCAGTAAGATCAACTAGAGCTATATCTTCTGTGTCAGGTTTGTAACTGGTGGTCAAAAATTTAAAATACTGAGGAACTTTACACATTCTGTGTGCTTTTTTTTTTTTTTTTAGGGACAGCTGCCTGACTATCAGGAAAACTGCAGACAATAATACATACATCCTCCTCTGCCTCCCCCTCTCATTCACCTGTCTCTGCATGAAAATACACAGCATAAGACACCTACTAGTACAGCCGAGTTAATCCCTGTATAACATAGACTGTTACTGATTGTTTTACTTTTAGCTTGCTTGGTCTGCAGCAGTGTCCTTGATCTGGTGCATGTGCCCCCTTTCGCCTTATCTAACTCTCGTGGGAATTTGAAAGTTTCTTAGTTTCAGTTTACTTCTCCCATGACCCTCTGTGCCATTTAAATACCCTTCCTGGCATCCCACACCATCTTTTTTCACTTCATTACACACACTCTGAACTCCCTTACCCTCTCCAGTGAAGTGCAAATGCCGTTTTACAGATATTTATGCATTTAAGTATTATTTTTTGTCATGCAAGCAGAATAAGGTCACATTTTGTAGCTTAGTTGCTCTTGCCGTCCTTTATAGGAGTTAATCTAAATGTTTCTGTAGATTTTGTACACAAAAAGTGGAAACTCAAAGTGTATTTGCAAAGTTGGATTAATCCTTATGCCTAGCTGTAGACTACCGTCGCACATGTGAATATTTTCTATAGGGTACTAGCACAAAATATATATGTTCTATGGTTGCTAACTACTAGCATTGTATATGTTTATGGTTGCTAAGCACACATTACCATCCTTACCTGTATTAATATTGTCGTAGTAGCTACTGACCGACGCTCTTAACTTACATACCCTTGTTTCATTTGATTAATAGCTATACTGTTACTTGTACTTGAAAACACATCATTTAATGCTTAACAGGACATGTTTTAAAATGTGAAGAATACAAATGTTTGCATATTACACTACCTATGCTATCTAAGTACTGCAGTCGCTAGCTGAAAGGAATGCCTGTAATTGTTTGCTAGAACGTGGAATAGCCAGTTAGATCCACAGAAGTAAACAGAACTACTTGCCTTGTATTTTAGTCTATGTATGGTGTAATGGCAGAAGGAAGAACTGAATGTTAATGTTTTCAGGCAGCAATGTATTAGGTGCAGCCTGTGGATTGTGTAGTCTGTCCATAAGAATTCTCTAATGAAGGTCTGATTAATACTGTACTTCTTGTACCATATACACTCTTTTATTGACCTGCTGCCACCTCTGTCTCGCAACCTTTCTGAACTTTAGTGATTAACCACTAACTCTCTCCTAACCTGCCCCTACTCCTGACTACCTAACTTACTTTCTTATTATATTATTTTTTTCTCATTTACTACCTGCCTCACTTTCTCCTTTTGTCTCCCCAGGTGGCTAAGCCCTAACTAGAGAAGTCTCACTCCAAGGCACCCGCTCTTACCAAACCAGAGTGAATCCTCTCTACACATTGTGCACAGACTGCTGAACCCGACATCCTGAGAACATATTTTTGTTTACTAATGTATGTCAAACCATGTTATACTTAAATGCATTTTATCTGATATAGGAAAGGTTAGTTTGCACATCACCAGAGACTTACCACCTTCCATTTCCAATACTCCTCATATTATTTCTATCACTTGCCAAATCAGTGACCTCTGTTTCAACCATAAGCCCCCTTTACTCCCCTGTTCATCTGACCAGTTAATACCCCAAAATCTAGTAACTTGGCTGCCAATTTCCACAATATTTAAACTTAAGTCTACAACGTCAGGCTCTGCCTCCCCCTCTCATTCACCTTTCTCTGCATGAAAATACACAGCATTAGACACCTACTAGTACAACCAAGATAATCCCTGTATAAGACAGACTGTTACTGATTGTTTTTCTTTTTGCTTACTTGGTCTGTAGCCACATCCTTGGTCTAGCCCATTCCGTT